>NC_135497.1:321267360-321422360 GCF_052857255.1 Amblyomma americanum | reverse complement strand
GATTCGAATTTCATCTCTTCCTGCCTTTGTGCATTCAGGAATATTTGCCTCCAGCTTTTTCCAGCATATATTGGTCAGTTATGAGATGTTTTACGTTATGCTGTCGTCTGCTGTTTTTCTATTCGGGGAGACTACCCTACCATCGCCCCTAAATGACTCAGCTATAACGGATGAAATGTATTTATCAGCGCCATCTTCCCTCAGCATCTCGAATCCATTCCTGCTTTTTATCAATATTTTTACCCAGCCAGCTAATATGGTTCTAGAACTTTCTGGGCCCTTATTTAGTTGCATCGCGAACATCATCGATCCTGCGATCAGTGGACTAGATTATTTTACCCTGGACGAGAATCTGTACCTTCAGTTTCTTTTAACAGTAAGATTAACATTACTCGTCCATTTCCTCTGGAGAAACCAGCACCCTGTTCGCCTCTCTGTATCTATCAAACAGGCCCGCAGCTACCGTTACCATTTTACGCCCTGCAACATTCTTCGACAAACGGCTTTTTGTCTCTCTTAGCACCGCCTTCAATGTCCTCCTTCGCAAATTCCCGACTCATATTCCCCTACGTGCCTTTACTCGAATCATTATGGTTCCGATGCTCCCTCTCATGTCTTAGTCACCAGCGCTAAGCACCTGAGCACTCTCTCCCTGTCTCCTACCTTCCGATGTCTGCTGCCTATTTTCAGTCACATGCAATTGCCCTGTCATCCTGCTCGCTCCGACTGTGACCACCTTTCTGGTGACCGCCTTTCTATCCGTGTCTTGAAGCGCTGATTTGGATAAATGCATAACCAACTACCCCAACAAGCCTTCATGGAATTAAGGTTGTTTCCTTCATCTCCATTGTTTCCATACTTCTCAGGTACCACACGTGAATAGCTGTTCCTGTTCAAGCCTTCTTGACTTGCTAAAAGGCAGAGCCACAGGATGAGTTTTCATGCCAGTAGGAATAGCTTCGTATATGTGACTCTCTACGCCTTGCTTTGACCACATCTGTATGGCATTCATTGTACGATGTAAAGGTTCTGAAAGAATAGAGGTTACGTGAGTAGTATAGGGCGATGAAACAGGCGCGACGCCTATAGAATTTTAGCCAGCTATAGGGACTCGCGGCTCAGCAATAAAAGCGACCGAAACCATGAAATCGGATTTCTTGTTATATTACACAAGTACAGTACTCACGGATTGAAATAGGACATTCGGAGCGCGTGGCCGTCGCTTCATGGAGCGCCGCCCGTAGACGCTCATGGAACCAAGGTGGTGCATTGTGGTATGGCGCGAGAGGGAGAACATCTACAAAGCAGGATTGTTCCTTCCAGCTGCCAATGAGCCGGCCTGTGGTTTACCACATGCCTGCGTGGCACAGCAAGGTTAGCGCTCCGAATGTCCTATTTCAATCCGTGAGTACTGTACGTGTTTTTGGATTACCACCAAACGTGGCCCGTTGGTCTAGGGGTATGATTCTCGCTTTGGGTGCGAGAGGTCCCGGGTTCAAATCCCGGACGGGTCCTTTTTGTTTTTTTTTCTTTTCTGATTTTTCAAAGCTGGCTAGGGATACTTTTTCACATCTAAGAGCTACTGTTACCTCGACGGATTCCTTGGGATTGATGAATCATAGTAGGCAGCACGCGGTGGTTTCAGAGATATTTGCGCCCTTGGCGAGGTCAGGTTACTGCGCGCCATCTAGCTTTTGTTATTGATATTTATCGTACTGACAACTTCAAACGCTGCCTATTAAAAGTCTGTTTGCGGAACAAAACACCATGCGGATGAAGAATTGTGCAAGGGCTACAGATTTGAAGCATTAAAAAATAAAAACTTAGCGATGAGGAACATGATGCATTCAGTTGGCAAAAATTTTGGATAATGATCGTCCTGGACCAACAAACTAAACATGGCATAAACTAACGTGATGAACTCTAGCAATCAGTGAAAATGCTGTAAACGCTACTAGCGCTATCATTAAAATCAACAAAACAGATGATCGAGCAAACTGATAAAAAAAGATTCAATTGGACGGACAGTGTCACAGGGCTGGCTAATTTACTTTGAGACGTTGTAAAACTGAAAGTGTTGTGTCTAATACGGGATTGGACTTCTCCGTTTTAATTTTTTTTTGAAAATTCAGCGCAATTTTTTCAGGGTTTATTTTTTAAAAAGTTTGCTTCTTTTGGCGAATATTTTTTTCCTACAGAAAGATTGTCGCCTTTTATCAGAGATATGGCGCATCATTGTGCGCTCAATACTCACGTTGCGGTAACGTATTTTTTGTTAGCACTAGTAGTTAATTGCTCTCCACTACTGCCTAATAGGGCGCACTATATTGTGTTACTTCGTTTGGTCATTGAGTTACCTCAGATCGGGGGTAAACAAAAGTGAATGAACAGACCACAAGAACTGTGATGGAACTAAAGCCCTCTGCCGCCCTTTCCTCCGCGAGTATCCTCGCTCGCCCGCAGTGCGCGCTGCGCACGGCGCGCTTCGAAGGCCATCGCGCGCTCGATGGCTCGATGTGTTCGCTGGGACAGGTGAGCGCGCCTAAGTTCGCGCTTTTTACACGCTCTATTATTAAACGCAATCATTAGAAAGTGATGCGACATGCGCGACTCTGCCGCGAGCAACGTTTGTCACCTTCTCGTTCGAGCAATGGAAGCACTAAACGTGAGCGCTTGCGGCATGAACAGTCAAAGGGCACTCCGTCCTCCTCAATACGGCCTAGGATTTACGTTACTGCTGTATATTCAATCATTTTCGGCACACTGACAATCAGCCGAATGTAGATTTTACCTAGCGCTGTATTTTCACGGAAATACTGTTTATGGCGTTCTTTTGCAGTCGAGAGAGGTAAAGATTGCGGTAATTTAAGTAAAGAGGTCGTTTCACGAGTGACGTTTCAGAAACACGATAGTGGCTGCGGAAATCTTGGGAAATTTTCTTTAATGCGTGTTATTAATTTTTTACCAAGTTTCAGACCGAAAGGTTTGAGCTTGGCTTCACGGAGTGATGCACACGCCGTGGCTGTATTGCCCGCTCGCTACAAATTTCACGGCTGCTTGAAAGAGAACTTTATTTTCTAGTTCTTTCGTTAATTTTATTGACCACTTCTGAAGTGAGCCTCACCAGGGGTTTGGCTTAAAATGTTTGAGTGAATGCTGGTGCCAACAGAGTATTTAGTTAAGTAGCGGAAAGTTGATATTCTCTTGGTGACTCATCTACGCTAATCCCTCGAATGCATTTAAGCAGTGCTTCAGATGCCCGTGCAAAGAGCGATCAGAAATCATGTCATTCCGTGACGGAGTGAGCCCCACTGAAACAATTCGTACTATCTTATAAACTACGGAGTTAAAGAATCTGACGTTATTTTGAAAACATCATTCAATGCAGTATATAACAATTTGGCCGGCGACAAGTCCAAGCGCGCTCTAAAAGACACCTTTTCTGAGACACGATCCTCAAGTCACATTAGATCTCGGAATCGCGTTTGAGTTGCGCGCCCTTGCGAAGGAAGAACGAACACCTTAATGGCTCAGTGATTAACATCCCCTATCATCCCTAGACAGACGATGGTATAACGCCGTTAAGGCTACCACACCAGACCTCTGGGGCATACGGGAAAGAGACTGCCGTATACGCTACGAAAATCACCGTTTTCTTTTTTGTGTCACGTCCCAAGCACGCGTATTTACTAGCAAGAAATAATAATAATAATGTCTTCGAAGCAAATGTTTTTCGGGTAAACCCAAACTGAGATACAGAAATTAAAGTGGCTATAACAGGCGCAACACGCACGCCAACAGACGCGAATAGAGCACACAGAGCAATTGCGTCAAGTGGAAAGATTAAACTTCATCCGAAACAGCGATCAGTGGACTAGATTATTTTACCCTGGACGAGAATCTGTACCTTCAGATTCTTCTGTCAATAAGATCATCATTATTGGTCTATTTCCTCTGTAAAAACATGCACCTTGTTCACCTCTCTGTACACATCAATCAGGCCCGCAGCTACCACACCCAGGTTACGCCCTGCAAAATTCTTCGACAACCTTCTTTTTGTCTCTTGTAGCACCGCCTTCATTGTCCTTCCTGGCAAAGTCCCGACTCATGCCAATAGGAATAGCCTCGTATATGTGCTCCTCTACGCCTTGCTTTGACTACATCTTTATGGCATTCATTGTACGATGTAAGGGTACTGAAAGAATAGAGCTTACGTAAGAAGTGTAGGGACGGAACGCTGATAGCATATTAGCCAGCTGTAGGGACTCGCGGCTCAGGAATAAAACCTACCACAACTGTGAAACCGGATTTCTTGAAATCTATCTTAATAAAGTGCTTTTTTGCTTCCACCCCACGTGGCCCGTTGGTCTGGGTATGATTCTCGCTTTGGGTGCGAGAGGTCCCGGGTTCAAATTTTTTTTTTCCAAGTGTGCTAGGGATGCTTTTTAACATCAACGAGCTACTTTTGCTTCGACGGACTCCTAGGGCTTGATTAATCATAGTAGCCAGGGCGGGGTGGTTTCGCAGGTTTTTGCTGCCCTTGGCGACGCCAGGTTACTGCGCGCCATCTCGCTTTTCGTATTAACATTTATCGTACAGACAACTTTAAACATTACGTATTAAAAGTCGATTCCTAGAATAAAACACACTGCCGATTAATTCTGGAAGGGCTACCGAACTGACGCATTAAAACAAAAGACTTAGTTAAAGATGAGAAACACGATGCAAGCGGCTGGCAAAAACTGGGTAATGATCTTCCTAAGGCAACAAACTAAATGGAGCATTAGTTCACGTCACGAACGCTTGAAATAAACAAAAAAGCTGGAGACGCTACAAGTGGTTTCATTAGATGCCGGACCGAACCGATGAAAACAAGATCCTGTTAGAGCGACAGGGCCACATGACCGGTTATTATGGATTGATACGTTCTAAACATAAATTTATTCTTTCTAATTTGTGGTTAGACTTCTCGGTTGCAATTTTTTGAAAATTCAGCGTGGATTTTCCGGGTTTGTTAAAAAAATTATTTTTTTTTCGGCGAATATTTCCTGCGGAAGAATAGTCGGTTTTATCACACGACATATGGGGTATCATTGTGCGCTCAAAATTAACGCACCGGTCACGTATATTTTGTTAGCGCCAGCAGTTCATTACCGTGCACTGCTGCCAAACAGAGGGCAGTATTTGTGCTGCTTTTATTTATTTAGAAATACTGTCAACCCTCAGTTGAGGGTCATTACAGGGAGAGATGTTACACATAACGTTCATACAAGAATAAAGAGCCAGATACAAAAAGAAATATGAACATTCACTACAGTGGCCTTCGGATACAACACAGGATACGATATAGAGACTATGAGGCACATATTCAAATGTTCAGCGATCTTCTGCACGCACACAAAAAGAGAAAAAAAAACAAACGAAAAACACTTTGCAATATCCACATGGTACAGATTTTAGTAAGGGACCTTGATCGCATTTGTGTGTTGTGTTGTGTTGTGTTTTATGACACATAGGCAACTGAGGCCATCATGCGCCAAGAACAAGGTATAGGAAAAGTCTTTTGTTGAATATTATAGAAATGCAAGAATAATCCTTGCCCTAGCGGCCCTCAACATTAATATTACCCAGTGAACACATACACAAATTTTATAAATGGCTACAAGTAAAAGCTTTAAAGAGGGCCGGGTAACCTCAGTAGCCTTCCTTGGCTACGGAAGGACATCGAGGCTCCCAACCAATCAAAATAAAAGCCTCAGCTTTCTTCTCAGGCCTGAGAAATTGGCTGAGGTGTACTAAAATTCAAACAAACCAGTGGGTAAAAATTTAGTCTCTTGAGAAATCCCGTTTCATTAAGAAAGCTAAAAACACATGATATATTAACAATTGCATCATCTCCTAAAAGCAGTGCGGGATGAAAAGGAATGCATTTATTATAAAATTCAGTAAAATACGTTTTTCTGATTTCTTCCAGTTCCACACAAGAGAATAAAATATAGTTAACCGTGAGTTCATCTCCACATTGTTGGCAAACAGGTTTGTCTTGTTTTGTTATTAGGAAGTTGTGCGTAAGGTGCGCGTGGCCTATTCGGAGACGGCATAAGATCACGTCCTTGAAACGTTGTTGGTGCACACAAGACTTAAATTCACCTAAAACTGGTTTTACCAAGTGTAGTTTATTTTTGACCTCATTGTTCCAAGCCGACAGCCATTTTTTTCTTACTTTCCTTGCTACAAATCTCATGCAATCATTAAACGGCATATTTACTTTCATTATTTTTTTGCCACGAGCTTTACCAGCACACACATCTGCTCTCTCATTGCCTTTTATTCCCACATGACTCGGGACCCAGCACAGTTTTATATTTATTCCTTGAGCTGTGGCAGTTACTATGTTGTGTATGATGTCACCGAGCAGAGGGGAGCTTGCATTTTTAGAATGGAGAGCTCTAAGTACACTTAAGGGGTCTGTGTAGATAACAGCATTTTTGAGGTTCTCACTTAGTATTTTTTCTATGGTCATCCATACTCCGCGGTGAAGATGGAGGAACACTGTGGTAGTCTTACTATTTGCTTCGAATTTCCTCGCACCACTGCGCTTCCTACGCTACTATCTGTTTTTGATCCATCAGTATAAAATTCTGTAAAACTACTGTATTTTTCGTCAAGGGCACGGAATTCTTGTAATATATGTTGCTGTGGAGTTCGCTTTTTACGGAAATGTGCAAGAGTGAGGTCACAGATTACAGGAAAATTGAACCATGGAGGCAGTGGACCACGTCTTCGAGCAACGCCAGGTAATGCATCCATTACGCCGAGGTTTTTGCACACATCTTAAAAATGCAGGAGAAGTGACCTTATTGCTAATGTTTTGTTGTTAAATAGTGTTCTAGATGGGAACTTTGTGACTATTTGGTGACAGATATGTTTAGCTAGTGAACGGATTTTTAAAACGTACGAGCAAGTCAGCATGGTTCTTCTCTCTGTAAGCGACGGCTCGTTGGCTTCCACATAAAGACTGTTTATCGGTGACGTCCTGTATGCACCGGTGGAAAGACGCAAGCCTGAATTGTGTACTGAGTCTAGCCGTTTAAGGTACGATTGCCTCGCTGATCCATAAACTATGCATCCGTAATCTAATGTAGAACGTACTACAGAGCGATGAATCCGTAAAAGACAAGTCCTATCGGAACCCCAATGTTTTCGTGAAAGTACTTTTAGTATATACAGAGATCTGAAGCTTTCTTTTTGAGTATGTTTATGTGTGGTAGGAATGTAAGCTTTTTATCATGTCATTCCTAGAAATTTGTGCTCATCTTTAATTGGTAGGAGGATTCATTTAAATACAAGGAGGGATCAACGTGCAGTCCTCTTCTAAGCTTAAAAAGAACAGCTACTGACTTTTGCGTGGAAAACTAGAAACCGTTTCTGTCTGCCCATGTTGTTAGTTTATTTACTGTCATCTGTATTTGCCTCTCACATGACGAAATGCTAGAGGATGTGCAAGCAATCTGGAGATCGTCGACGTAGACAGAATACATGATAGAATTTGGGATTATTTTTGCTAGGGAATTCATTTTTACTATAAAAAGCGTGGTGCTTAAAATGCACCCCTGAGGCACGCCGTTCTCTTGAATGAAAGTTTTAGAAAGAGTGGCACCCAGGCGTACTTGAACTGAACGGTTGGTCAAAAAGTCACTCAAGCATTTTAGCATTCTACTATGGGTTCCGAGGTCTCCAAGGTCCCGCAGTATGCCAAACCTTCATGTGGTGTCATAGGCTTTCTCTAAATCGAAAAAGACCGCAAGGCAGTGTTGCTTGTTTATAAATGCTTCTCGGACTGTGTTCTCTAGGCGGACTAGATGGTCGGTTGTAGAGCACGCCTTTTTAAACGCACACTGATGGATGTCAAGAAGATCACGAGATTGTAATATAAACATTAATCTAATGTTAAGGACGCTTTCGAAAGATTTGGCAAGTACGCTTGTTAGGGCTATAGGTCTGTAATTGCCAGGGGAGGTAGGTACTTTTCCCGGCTTCAACAACGGTACAATTATGGCTTTTTTCCATGCCTCTGGATTCTTTCCTGATAACCATATTTTTTTAAAAATTTCAGAAGCGAGTCTACAGCATGTACGAACAAGTGGGCAAGCATTTCGTAATGGTCTTCATCTGGTCCTGGTGCAGTTTGTTTACCCGAAGAAAGTACACTGTTAATTTCTTGTAGTGTAAATGGGCTATTATATGCTTCGTGAGCACTGCCCTTTATCGGCACTTTCTTTTTCTGCTGTGTCTTTATATTTTAAAAATGATTCTGTATAGTTAGAGGAACTAGATACAGTGGAACAATGTTCGCCTAATATGTCTGCTTGTTCTTTTATATTTGTCTGTACACCAGGGGCGGTCAGAAGAGAAACTGTGAATGGAGAGTAGCGACCATCCATTCTGTGTACTGCCTCCCACATTTTTTTCGCAGACACTTGGCTGTTTATCGAGGAAATGAAACGCTGCCAGGATGATTTTTCGGCATTTCGACGTATGTACCGCACTTTTGCTCTTGCTTTTTTGAAGTTTGTAAGGTTCTCCTGTGTGTGGTATTGGCGAAATATACCCCAAGCTTTATTTTGTTGTTTTTTTCCTTCTTTGCAATCTCGTGTCCACCACATTTTATGGTTGCGTTGTACTATTCCTGAAGATTGGGGGATAGCCAAGCGTGCGGCAGAAAGAATGCAATTTGTGAACTTTTCATTTCTTTCATTTACATTAAGATTTTCTAACGTAATATTTTCTAACGTGGCTGCTGTTCTAAACAGCTGCCAGTCTGCTAAATTGAGCTTCTAACACCGCGGTTTTGTCTGGGTGACTGATGGATGGGATGACAGGAAGATTTTAACAGGGAGATGATCGCTTCCGTACGGGTTGTCTGAGACATCCCATTTAAAATCGTTAAAAACTGAAGGAGAGCTGAAAGACAGATCTAAAACACTCATTTTTCCTGAACTAGGGGAGCAATAAGTACGTTTACCGGTAATCAATAAACAAATATTTTTGGATAGTATAAAATCCTCAATAACCTGACCTCTGCTATCGGTTTTTTCACTGCCCCAGAAACAAGAGTGTGCATTAAAATCGTCAACTATCAAGTATGGCTCCGGTAACTGTTGTAAAAGGCTCTCTAATTTATGCTGTCTTACTTCGAGATGTGGTTGAAGATATACGCTACAAATTGTAATGGTTTTGTAACCAACCACGGTGGCTGCTACGGCTTCGAACCTAGTTTTGAGTTTGATCTCGCTAGCTGCTACGCCAGGTTGCACAATGATTCCTACGCCTCCCGAGAGTCTGCTCGCCCCCTCTCGTTCACGGCGGAAGACAGTATACTTCTTTAGCACCTTTGCGTGCTGAGGGCCTAGATTGGTTTCCTGCACACATAAAGCAATAGGAGAAATTGTGTTTAAAATGTGTTTTATGTCGTTATAGTAATTTACGAGACCTCTGCAGTTCCAGTGTATTATGAAAGCTATCTTAATGTTGTGTGCGTGTGTGCAGATAAAATTAGATTAACTTTGACTTGGCCCCTTGACTCGGAGCCTCATATTTTTTTGATCGATCCAAAGACCTCCGCCGTCCGTCCGATGTGGACGGCACGGGGCTGCCCTGGGTCGTGTCCATCGCCTCAGCAGAGGCGCTGGACGACCGTGCAGGATGCACGCTGACTTTTGAGTTAGACCTCGACCTGTGGGAAGAGGTCTTAAGGCCCGCTGACCCGGGGGTCTGCGCAGCCTGCTTTGGGGTTGGCGGAGTAGTATCAGCTACTCCACCAGGGTGCGCGGATGGCCCTGCCATAGGCCCACTGCGTGCGGCCTGGACAGGTGCCGAAGCCTGGTGTGATGCGCCGCGCCCACGCACCACATCGGAGAAGGTTGTTTTCGCAGTGAAGGAGAATCGGTTTGTTTCGGCGTATCGCCTTCTCGCTTCCTTGAAAAAAAATGTTTTCAGTGGTTTTCAGAGTAATTATTTCTTTTTCTTTTTTCCAGGACGGACGAGCCCTGGAGTATGCAGCATGGTCTCCCTCACAATTTGTGCACCGCGGGGCAGCAACACATTCATCTGACTGGTGGTCCTTCGAGGAGCATTTCGCGCAAGTTTTGCGGCCGCGACAACTCTGTGAGCCGAGGCCGAACCTCTGGCAATTGAAACATCTGCGTGGGTTGGGTATATATGACCTTACATTTATTTTCAGGTACCCGACCTAAATGCTTTGAGGTAGTGTGCAGGTGTTGAAAGTGAGGATCATGTGTTTCGTATCTATTTCCTTGTTATCCTTCTGGATCTTTATCCGCTGAACATTTATGACATCTTGACGCCTCGGACTGTGTTCAAAGATCGGTGTGACGTGATGGAGACAGGAATCTCCCCTATCGATACAATGCTTGCAAGTTTCGAGTGCTGGACAGTGCCACGTATTTCGAGCAGTAAGTCGCCACTAGACATTTTCGATACCTTATACCCAAGCCCCAAGGTATCTGTCAGGCACCTTGCTACCAAGAATGGGGAAATCAGTCTTGCTTGTTGTTCTTCAGTTTTGCTGTGAATGACATGAAATTTTGGGAATGACACTTTTCTTTTTTGAAAAAAATCTTCATCGTTCCGTCCTCTTTTTAGAGAGCGATCAGGTTGGGAATAGAGGGGAGCCATAAAAAAATTTTGTTTTTAAGCCACCGTGCCAGCCACCCACCACGGAGCCCAACAAGGGGACGGGACAGCAACTTGCACGCAAGTCCTGCCCACGCCAGCTGTACACCTCAACTATAACCAAATATGATGAAACCAGGGTAGTTCTCCACACAAGGTTAACCCTAGCCGCCCATGAAAAAATGAAAAAACCAAGAAATGACGAGAAGACAGGACAGTAGTCAGAAAGAAGACAGGAAAGTAAAAGATGTAGAGGAGGACAGGAAAAGGCGACTGCCGATTTCCCCCGGTTGGGTCAGGCCGGAGGTGCCGTCTACAGGAAGCTGGGGCCAAAGTGGTGTGTTGCCTCCGCCGAGGGGCCTTAAAGGTCCAAACACTCGGCATCGGCTCAACCACCAGGATCACCTTTTCCCCGGACATGGCGATGCCACGCACGGCGAGGCGCGGGTGCTCGGGTCCGTGGTGATGCACTGTTCACCATCATCCCCTGCTGGGATGTCCCTGCGGATGCTCGGGAACCCGTGGTGTCGCCACTCACCAACGCCTGCAAGTTGCAGACGCCCCCCTGCGGGGATGATCGCATTTGTAAACAATGCGGTATCAGAACTGCGAACAATGTCTGCAGGCGGCTTGATCCACAGCTCTATTGCCTCTGGAAAGAACGAACAACGACAGGCATTGGTTCTGGACAAGTATGGTCGAATAGCTTCACTATGGTTTAAGGAGGAGCTCGATCTTCCTCGAGGTTTTAAGTACAAATCTTTATTAATTTTTAGTTCGTCTTGAATTACTAGAAATATCGTTTTTACTGTCTGCTTCTTGCACCGATCTTCCAATAATTCAAGGCCGCAAGACTTTAAAATCGCTGAAACTGAGTCTGTCCTTTTATATTTCGAACAAATAAAGCGCACCGCCCGGCGTTGCACCTTCTCTATTTTGGCCCACATTACCTTTTGATGGCGTCCTGACCCCAGGGGATGGTACACGTCCGCGGTCGTCCACCAAGCCAAAACAGTAGACGGCCTTACTTTTAAGACCCAGTCAGCAATTCACACAGAAGAGGTCGCCATTGCCCTGGCAGCCTCCGACTCCTCCAAATACATAATCACCGACTCGCGAGGGGCTTGTCGAAACGTCGAGCAAGGGCAAAGGTGGGCTACTCGGCAGGCTTATCGCATCTACCAAAATTGTAGCCGGGACTCGGATCCTGCGCACCGATCTCTCTTTTTGGCACCGTGTCACCAAGGCCTCCGTGGAAACGAAGCAGCTGACGCCGCCGCCCGCGCGCTCTCTCTCCGGGCATTTCCCACGGTACCCAACTCTGACCAGGACTCCGATTTCAATCCGGTTTACACTTTTAAAGGGGTTGTGAAAAGAAAAGTAAGCCGCCCGGTTGTAATTTTCACTGATACAATAAATATTTGACATGCGGATTCCGAAATATTTCAGCGCAATATTGAGCCTGCATTTAATAAAGCCCGTTGGAAATCGTTGTCTTTTTGCGCTCGTAAAACGACCATGCGACGCTGTCGGCTGACATAAGCACTACCCAACTACGTCACCTTAAGGCGCTTAGAAACTTTAGATATATCTTTCAGTTTCGTTTACCCCAAAATAATAGATCTATATGAAAGTAAGAAAGCGAAAAAAAGTGTGGTAATTATTTGTACACGAAATTTTACTCGGCAAAGAACAGCACGTGATCCTAAATCGGTCATTGACCTGGGATTGGTTTCGGTTTTGGTTACACCTCTCCGGCCTCCGTGGGGTCTTTCGTTTAGATGAACTCGATAGCGGGGGTTCGTTCAGGGCATCGAGTTGAGCAAGGCCAGCCAAACTTACGACTGTCCGTTTACATCTGTGCGATACGAGTGGGTTAACTCTCGTGGCGCGCCCTGCGAGGTGCGACTACACGAGTTGTCAACCGGCTCCCACTTCTGTCCTCACCTGTAAAAAAATGTTTTCGGAAACCTAAGCGTGAATGATTATGTGTATTTTGCGGTAGGGGCTGCTTGTCAACGCACCCTTTGGGCTGAGTGGAACGGTCGAGTCCAGTGCGACAAGACTCGCGGCGTTTGCACGAACTCAATAATCGATAATCGGTTTGTGACCAGACAACTTAATCCAACCCAGATCTCCGGTTGCTTGCTACAGTAGTTCGCTGCTATTTTCAGTGCACGTCATGCCAACTGTGTGCCTTGTGTGACAGTGCCGCAGTTCTTATCAGAATGCAAGCATTGCTAGATTTCACAAGTTGCCCGGAGACCCGCAGGGAAGAGCAGTGTGGCTTCGAGCAGTTAACAGCGATATGGGCAGTCAGACCTGATTCATGTGCTACGAGCACTTTCTACGGGGCGACTACGAAACAAACCTGGACGTGCATCGAAGCCTCGGTATGGATTTGAAGAACGCTCGCCTCAAGCAAGACGCCGTACCGACGCAAAACGTCTCGCACGGCACACCGCCAATAAAGCGGAGAATGTCCGAGGTAAGTTCGCGAGATGAAAATCATCAACTTTATTACAATTTATTGTCCTTTCTTTCGGTTGCTAACAGTTTTTCCTTCTTTAGGAACTACCCGGCCGAACCGCAGGATGTGGAAGTACTTTTGACCGCCGAAGAGGCGCAAACTTCGCCTCAAATGGTTGGCAGCTGCACACAAACCCCAAGAAATACCTTCACTGTTGCCTGCCAGACTGACGGCCGTGATGTGCGAACACGATGTAAGATTTTGCTTGCAGCAGTGTTGCGTTCGTGTTATACCCACATTCCAAAAGAATAAATTGTGTCGCAATAATTTTGTCCTGGTTTAGGAAGAGGGAAGGAGCACTGGAAGATGCAGTGTAGATGCAGTAAATTTCTGACAAATTCTGGAGGAGACATTCGTGCTGTGTCAGTTCCAATCTGGGGAAGTGCTGGGATAATGTATAAAATCATTTTTGGGCCTCCGAAGGAGGCCATCGTGTATTTCACATGCAGGTATAGTGATAGCATAGCCGATATCAAGTTTGGCAGTCACATGCCTATTAGCTGATAATGAGGCGTCCATAACTATGCGATATTAACGTTGTATAAACAAAGAGCTCTTGGCATTGCATGAGTTTCATTTTCTTCATTAACTTTCAGATACACAGGTGAACCTCCACATTTCCCTGAGAAAGGATATGCACGTGCAGACAGATGCCGGGCAGACCACCAGCACGCACTGTGAAGCTTGCACCAATACAAGCGCTGCTCCAACCTCCACAGCACCACCTGTTTCTTCTCCTCTATGACCCTCTTCCTCCCAAACAGTACCTTCAATACCATTTGATGGTCGAGCAGTGTCTCTCATCTCATTCGGTCCACGACCGTCATCCAGTCCCATAGAATTCGACGCCTCAGACTGGGAAGAAGAGGAGAATAATACTCTGCAGACTTCAGAGTTTTTTCCATCACTTAACGAGACCTTCCTGGGGTAATAATTACGACATAATACGTACGCCTGTAGCATATGCACTGAATGCTGTTTCATTATGATGGCGTGACTAAAAATCAGATCAGTCATTTAGTGGATAGAAGAGCACATAAGGATGTCCTCCCCTTTCTTTGGCAGGGGCACGTGTGAGTATTTTACTGTCTGCGCTCGCATAATTGCATTGTGGTGGTGCACATGTCCTCTCTCCAGCTGGTAAACTTCGCACCTTATGAATATTCATAAAGCAGCTCTTGATCCACTGAAATGCTTTCGCAATATTCAATGGCACAAGCAGCTGCTCATGCAGCATCAATGAGACAAAAAATCTTGCGAGCTTTGCAAACCTGTCATAACATTACTTACAAGCAAAAAAATGCACAGCATAAAAAATGTGCACTACAACACAGAAGACGCAGTGTCAGTGTGGGCAACTATTACATTTACTGCTCTTTATTCCAGTTAACTTCTAGCTTCCAATTATCTCAGCAGCATCACATGACAATTGAACCAATGCAACTCACTTTACATTGTTTCAGAGTTGACTCCAGCACTGAGGAAGTACTTCCACAGGATGATAGAAAATTTTTCGCATTTGAAAGTTGTGTGAAGGAACTATTTCAAGTGTGCCGCAAAGGCTTTGCCGCTTGCAAAAGTGTAAGTCGTGTGTCGGGGACTTGGCTGCAAATAAAGACACTGTGTGCAAACGACCACTCCCTCACATGGTCAAGCCAATCCATGATCAACGGCAAGGCGGCAGGCAACGTGCTGATGTCCGCAGCTATGCTGTTCGCTGGCACCAGTCCCACCTCAGTGCTCCGGATGTTCGACTATGTGAACATGCAGGTGTTCACGTCACGGACATTTTACAACTACCAATGAGGCTACCTGCTTCCTGCGATTGACAAGGTAGGAAAAAGGTTGTGCATTGCAAAATGAAAAATTGCTGAACCAATAGTTCACAATTAGTTACTTCAGTTCAAGCAGTAAGTCATCCAGTAAGTCACCATTTTGAGTGAAACCACTGAGAAACTTGATCATTCTACCTTGCTTTTAATAACATCGAATAACCTCTCATGAGCTGATCCCCCTCTCGGGTGAAGACCCTGAGTCTGCCCATGTGCCTGCCAGTATCGAAACCCCTCTCGTTTTAAAGGACACAAGGTTCTATCTGTATGTGGTGATGTAATATCTGGTCTGCGAGGCATGTGTTCTGGAGGGTCCAAATACTATCGTGATCAAAAGTGTAAGGTACACGAGTATGCGGAAAAAAAATGTGGCTCTGTCGCGTAATTCGGTCGCGTGCAATGTGTCACGGTATATGGGGGCAAGTATGCTCTATACCCTGGCAGCAATACCACGCGGCTGCATCTATAGACAGAGCTGCAATAAACTTTTTTTCGAGAACACGTGTCCCACAATATTTTGATCGTGAATTTATATGAAAGGTCTATGAAATGATTTTCTGAGAGAGAGACCTCAAAGCAGCTTGATTTTCCAAAAGACGCAACAAAAGCTATTCATTTTGATCCTCTGCACTCTCGTTTGAAGAAAAAAAGGGTAGAAAATTCCAAACGCCTTTTCTCCTCAACTCTACAGTTAATGATTCGTCCCAAGCCGTCATTACAGTGAAAAATCCTGAAGTCGACAGTGCACATGCGGAACGTAGGTAGCACGAGATGAGCACAATAATCAAAATAAAAAGAGCAACGCTGTTAGCAACATCCGCTGCAAAGCAAGTGAAGCAATTAAAGTTGTTCACACATGCGTACAGTACTGTCCAGACATTTTCTATATGTCCCATTTTATTCAACTCTGTATAACACATCAATTGCTTCTGATTACTAATTACAATGTTTATTCACCCTCATATCTTAAATAAGGAAGAGTTCTGAAAAGAGGTTCTCGAAATCATTTCATGGTACTTGTCAAGGACAGAAGCAAAGAAGCAGCGTAATAGTGTTCTGCGTTTGATGTGATGTTTAAAAACTGCACCTTTGTCGTACCAGATCTGGCAACAACAACAGGAGGAGTTTTTTCGCCAGTTAGAAGGTTGTACAGTGGACTTGGCTGGCGATGGACGCTGCGATTCTCCAGGATTCAGTGCAAAATTTTTAACGTAATTTCTGCACGTTGCCCAGCTCAACAAAATTTTTCACTTCGAGCAAGTGCAAGTCGGGGAGGTAGGTCACAGCTTTTTAGCAAAGTGGCTTTGTGATGTAACTTAGCTTTTTTTCTCGGCAAAAGACGCAGGTGTAAAATCGAGCACCTCCATGGAGAAGTTCGCATTTGTGAAGAGCCTCAACATGGTGAAGGAGCGGCGGCTCAAGGTGATGTCAGTGGCAATTGACCGGCACGGCCAAGTCACTAAGTACATGCGGACGCATTAGCCCACCCATCCGGCACTACTTTGATTGTTGGCATATCTCGAAAGGTAGCACCGAATGAATATATCTGACACTCATTGCCACACTTCGTAGGTAAGAGTGCTTCCTGCGTGATGTCTTGTAGAATGCGGCGAAATTTTAGACAAAATTTCATTGTTCCAAGCAGACTTTACTACAAGAAATGCGGGGCAGACAGCAAAATTGTAGTAAAAACAGTGAAGCAGTGAGAGAGGTTCCTGAATTTGAAGAGGCAGAAAGATGGGGGAAACTTGTATCTGTTTGCTGTCCTTTTGGTTGTTTTTTATGTGAATGACTATGAGGGAAAGGCCAGCCATGCATGCACAGGTTGCGGATAAGCACTGTGGTGGGAAAGCAGATTCCTTGAGTTCTGGAGGCGAGAGGAGGGAAGGCGGGTGTTTTGGGGTGGAAGCTCAAGAGCCAGATTAACATATAATGAATGAAGGATTAATCGTAATTAATTATTACACCTCCATTCCAGGCATCAAGAAGCTGGCTGTCCATGCAAAACGAGCTGGATGCAGTGTACTGGAGATATGGATTCAGCCAGCCAGTAATCACCTATATTGGTGCGCAGCCCTCAGCGATGGCAACGCAGAGCTGCTGAGAGACATGTGGAAAAGCATGGAGCGGCACGTTGCCAATATGCACACGGGACATCCAGGGCTCTACACGCATTTTGCACACGATGACCTTGGAGAGAGGGGATGGCTAATTCCTGGTGAGTAATGCAACTATTTAAAAGCAAGATATGCTTTTTGCAGAGCCCTGAATTTGTTTCCTAAATGTTTATTTGCTTTACGCATTTGAATCACGTTCTTGTGATGAAGCATGGCTTGCAACATGCTTTGTGAAACAGCCAAGTTGCTGGCATCCAGCTAGTTTTGAACCTTTCCCAAAGAACTATTTGTTGTTGTCAGTGAATATAAAAGTTGTTTATTCATAGTTCTGGAAGTTATGCCCCCCTAAAAAGATACAGAATGCTTTTTTCGGACAAAGGTTTTCTGGGAAATTGATTTGTCAATGCAGCGACAACCGCACACAACAAGTTTGTAGAGGTTGTGAACTCACTTCGTCTCCTGAAAGACATTAGGCAACTGGCTCCTTGTACACGTACCTTCAGCTTGGAGGCTTTTCACAGTGTACTGATAGGCTTTGAACCAATGTCTGTATGCTTCTCACCTGAGGGCATACGTGCAAGGTAAGTAGTGAATGATATGAGAAAATTCACGCCTGATGACGCGCTCGAATTATTTGTTTGGTTTTCCAGAACACAACTGGCAATACTCCATTTCAATGAGAATGCGAGCAAAGGACAGGCCACCACAGCTGAAGGACTGTCCCGATGGAAAATAAAGCACCAAAAGCAAGGAAGGGTATAGCCGTTGCTTGTCCCGTGAAAGCGGAGCCTACATATGGTAAGCAGTTTGCTTAGCGTTACAAAAACAATTTTTTGTAAACTCTTTAAAGTCCAAGACCTCAAACGGATACAAAAAAAAACTTGGGCTAAGAAAACAAGAACAAGAACAGAAATAACTGAAGTGTAACTTCTAATATCGGCAACAAATTCTTTTGTTTAATTTCTCAGTCTATTTGATCCAAACCATTGTGAAGCCATATTATCAAGCATAGCGTGCCTCAGGATATCCATCATATATGGGCATGACCGCTCTAAGCCACCTGGTCGGGTCAGTGCAATACAACATCGTGGGTTGATGCAGCCTAGGATCAGACAACCCCCAATGACGCCAAACTTGAAAATGGCCATTGGCCATGCTGCTATATGGAGTACCTTACAGGTCTCGCTTTACATATATACATTAAAATTTTACCGCAATCTTTCACACGTGTACCAGCATCTAACTCTCAATTTCGTATTTAGAATATAGGCTTGCCCTGCATTTTGATGGCATATTCAACCCAGCAATCAAAATAAAGCCTTTGTCCGTAAAGTTTCAAGACTGATTTATTTTCTTCTCTAGAAATGATTCCCGAAAGGAAATGTTGGCGTGTAGGCACCATCTTTTCGGGTAGCCTGAGCAATTTACAAGTAGAAAAATACGTTGTCACTGGTCGTCTGTGCATACTACTTTGAGTGAATGTGGAGAGATGGACGCACTTCGAACAGCGTGTAAACATAAAATTCTGTGTTAAGCTTGGCAAGACAGCCACACAGACGTATGAGCTCCTTTTTGACGCTACAGCAACTAGACATTTTCGCTGGCGCAAGCTTTCGAGTGGCACAACAGGTTCGTTTCGGGGAGAACGTCGGTGGAAGATGACACAAGGCAGGGGCGCCCTGCAACCTCACGGACTGAAAACAACGTGGCTCGGATCAGGGAAATCGTACAGCAAGACCGCGCCATTACAGTCCGCATGCTATCAGATGCTCTCGACATTAGTAAAACAACATGCCACCAAGTTTTTCGCGACAACTTGGGGAAATGAAAGCTGAATGCCAGAATTGTGCCGCATCCCCTCACACAGGACCAGAAGGACACGCGGGCATCAGTGAGCGCTGATTTGCTCTCCGAGGCAGAGAAGGATGCTGCATTCGTCGACAGCATCATCGCTGAAGACGAAACATGGTGTTTTCAATACGATCCTCAGACAAAGAGGCAGGGCGCCGAATGGCGGTCCAAAAGCTCTCCGGCGTCGAGAAAGGTGCGGCGACAGAATACCAAAAGAAAGACGATGCTGATAGTGTTTTTTTTATGCCAGAGGTGTCATACACCTTGAGTTCGTCCCACAAGGGCAGACGGTGAATCGGGAGTTATATGTCCGCGTGCTCCAACACAGGCGTGATGCACTGCGACATCGTCGCCCTGACATATGGGCATCTGGACAATAGAGCCCTCTCCACGATGACGCAAGGCCGCACACTGCGCTCAGCGTGATAAAATTTCTTTCCAAGCACAGCATTACTGTACTTCCCCATCCGCCATACTCGCTTGACCTCTCCCCATGCGGTTTTTTCCTGTTTACTCGTGTGAAGTGAGCCTTTAAAGGTCACTGGATGGAGAGCGTGGAGGACATTCAAAGCGCCAGGACAAAGGACCTGAAAGCCCTGCCAAAAGAAGTGTTTTCCAGCTGTTTCCAAGACCTCAAAAAGTGCTGGAAGCTGTGTATAGACTTAAAGGGAGACTATTTTTAAGGGGTGCTGCACAAATGATTTCAATGTTAAACGCATCCTTTAATGGACTCAGTCTAGGAAAGTTACAGACAAAGGTAGTATTCAATTTCAGCCACCAAGTTCTATTTTAGGTGTTTCCAAGAAAACCTAAAATATGGGTATGTATGGGCATGAACAAAGAAGTATTTTCCATACCCACTTTTGTACGCTTTTTTGTATGACTGGTTAGTGTCAGGAATGCATGCTTGTGGTTTTACAGATTATGTTGGCCTGTTGCTGAAGGAGACAGTCCATTGCTGTGAACAGTGGTCGTCTTCCAAGGTAGCTTTTGCGGCCAACCTTTCGACTGTCCAACCCCCCATGAGTTACTCTTTCCCGAGGCCCTCTAAGAATGAACCCGTGGCAGCAAGATCTAGGTTTGCCAGTAGCATGGGGAGCACCACTGTCTGGTACAGGTGCGTATTCCCTAAAATTGTCAAATCGGTGTTGAAGGATAGGCTCATTACTTTCAAAATAATTTATAGGTTGATCACATGTTCATCCTCTACCATGAATTCATGCAGGGTGTGTTGCTGGGCTAGTTGTTTTTGATCAGACATCGTGGATTCGGAACGCTTTCATAGAGGACATAGAGCAGACATGCAGAACTGTGCAGCTGTTTGTGTGTCCTCTCTTTGTCCCCGACTGCAAGTGCTGTGATTCCATGACGTCTACCATTAAGCATCGCAGAGGTTGAAGTGTCAGTCGCCACACACTCAGACAAAAAAAAAATGCTCTCTATCTCTCAAAAGCATAGGTTGGGATAGAGTGAGAAAATGTAATCAATCGGTCCCTACCTATGCCTTGTATGCAACACCAGCACATTGAAAATAATAACATGATAACAAAGTGGAAGCAGATGAAACATTACAAAAATATTCTTCAGAAATGGTCGGATACAAACACAGAATTTTTAAACGCAACCATATCACAAAAATAATGAACACCTAGCGGATGCTACTTCTTTCAAATGCTCTCATCTGCAGCAAAACTTTTCACACTTTGAAGTCGCTTGTCCCAAAGGTGCATTTTCGTATTCTGCACTTGATAAATTGCATAATATAGCGATGAGCGATTAATATGGGCACTTTTATTCTGAGAAAAATTATTTATAATGCGAGTGGTCAAAAATAACGAATGAAGGTCAAAACTCTGCTACTGAGCCGGAGTACCCGTGTTCGAACCTGACCGGGGCGGCTGCGTTTCGATGGAGGCGAAACTCAAAAGGCGCCCATGGGCTGTGTGATGTCAGTGCACGTTAAAGATCCCCAGGTGGTCCAAATTATTCTGGAGCCCGCCACTACGGCACCTCTTTCTGTCTTTCTTCTCTCAGTCTCTTCTTTAACCCTTCCATTACTGCGTGGTTCAGGTATTCACCAAGATGTGAGACAGACACTGCGCCATTTCCTTTCCCCAACAACCAATTTTCAACTGCAGATTATAGCCAATGAGCGTGGTCCCAGAGAACTAAAGCAATGTCTACAAAATTGAAACAAAATGCATCTGTTTTTTTTTGGTTCCCAAATAAGCTGTCCACAGCCCAGGCAGTGTTTCTATATTACCAGGGCAGAATAGAATGGGAAGAGATCAGCCCTTTGAAAATTTTCCTTATATCAGGGTGTCCATGTTAACAAGGCATGACTGCAACTTCACAAGCATTGCTGAGCGAACTTCTACAACCATTGTGCATACTGGAAACCAGAGTAACCTTCGGATGGAAACCTCTCTCTTATTTGGTGTACAGCACAAGCAGGGAGGACCTTACTGTGATGTCTGTCCAGGCGTCCCCAAACCCATTGTGCAAGCTGGCTGTAGCTGATATAGCGGTACCTCCTGTTGACAAGAGAAAAACAAGAGTCACCATTTTTTTCAGATTAGCAAAATGAATGTTCAGTTTCAGGCTTTTACAATTCTGAAAGTTAATCATGTTACCAGTGTCTGTAAAGTTTGTTCCGACGTCATTGTTTGCAAGTTAGATCATGTGATTGTCACTTTGTGTTCTTCCTGGCAGCATTGTGAACTCTGAATTCTATTGCAACATTCTGAAGTTACTGAGAGAGAATGGTAGACAACAAAAATGCAACAGTGGCATAACCACATATTCGTGGCAGCATTGAAACTTTTTGTTCATGGTGCCACAGTTCTCCACATGCAGGACCCGCAAATGTTGCTGAACTATTATATTCATACGAAGTTGCAATTACAGGAAAGCGTTAATTTACAAATCCAAAAAGCGGGGATCGGCAACGTCACTGAACGGTTAGCGGCGAGCCCCATAGCTCATTTTTGCGGCCATTGAGTCCGTCATCATCTTCTCACTCACTATAGCACGGCTTAGCATTTCGCCCCTGGTCAGTTGAAGGTTGTCCTCAAGCAATTTAGAATGCATTGTGATAGCAGCGTTTGAGGGAGGCCATGTGAGTTCATTCGGCCATTCGGCCTGGGACACACAACAAGGCTTCTGTTTGATGTACAAAGCGGTACCAGTGTTAATTTAGTGTTGCATGCCATAAATTGGCAGCGGAGAGGAAGTGGCTGGCTGAGCGAAATCAAACACTCAAGCACACTGGCTAAGAAGAGTCTGTAATGCAAGCAAATCGGACGACAAAAGCGACTTGTTAATCATGCGATCGATATAAACGGCGAAGTCTGTGGCTCGACAGGAATGCTCGCACTTAAAAATGGATCAGATAGTAAGAGTGTCATAAGCATAAAATCAAGTGAGTTTAAGCCCCAATGGGATCAAAACAGGTTCTGATGGGGCATTCACTGTCCAAAATTGTGCGTAACCGTCATCTATGGTAAGAACGGCCCGTGGCACGAGAACATTCTGTTTCGCAGCTTTGTTCACATCTGGCTCAAAAAGCAAGTGGCGGGTGCCCGTGTAAATGTTGGAAGAGTGAACAGGAACGAACATTACTGCCATGGCTGGTAAGAGCACATATATGGCGACACTAATGGTGTCTGCACCCAGTTGCTGTGCAGGTCTTCTGAAGAATCTGTCTTTATTGAGTGAAGTGTTTCACAGATTTCGCTTGGCAAGTTGGAACTTTCAAATCAAGGAAGCCAACAGTCATCGAAACCAAGGCAAGCATAGTGGAATGTTTCTATTTTTTGTGTTGTTTATCAGTGAAAAATTATTAGTGTAAATATGTCATGAATCAGAAAGCAAAAGAAAAAAACAACCACATGCCGCAGGTAACTCTGAATCCTCAACCTTCAAATTTTGCGCTCCATGCTCTACCAACTTAGCTATTGTAGCGGCTGCCCAGTCTTCTGCTATAGGTGGTTTTTATGTTGCATGTAACCTAACCTTGAGAGTGTTCATCAGTGCCGCCCTCATCCATGGCGGTTACTAAAAGTGTCGCGTAGGAATGTGATTGAGTGACGAGGGCAGAAGCTGTGAGAGAACTCACTTATGCTACCTGTGGCATCAAGATTGCTAGGACCTCTTCTGAAGCTGCTGAGCAAATAAGTGAGGGAAATGAGGGACTTATGACTTACAAATGAAGGAAACCAACAGTCATCGAAACCAAGGCAATCAATTTTTGTGCGGTGTTCATCAATGCAAAACTATTTGTGTAATTAAATATTTCTGTTTGATTTTGTGATAACACCTCTTCTGTCACGCTGGTCGGCCCTATGACTTTACAACTTTAGAGTTGGTGGATAGAGCTGAGGAACAGTTGGGAGTTTCAAAGAGGAATGCCTCGCACCCGCACCACATACAAGATACCAGTGTCGACCCATGTAAGACAGGTTTACGATGTGACTGTTGAAGATGCGGATTTTATACACCATGCTGTGCCACAGGCATCACACATTAGTAGAATTGATGATGGCTGCAATGAAGTCTATCAGCAAATGATTTTTAATCGAAACAATTTGTATGACACACTAGGGAATGTTACCACCTAATGCGCGTTGCCAAAAAAAGATAGCAATGAGGACACTGCTGGGATGGTGATTGCCCTGGCTATGAGTGGGGCTAGGTTACTTTGCTATATGGAATTCCATTTTGTACACTCTCCTGCGAAATAAAGGATATTTTGTTTTGTACTGATTTTACTGCAGTTCTCAGTCCTTTCCGTCGCCATCGGCTTCTCTAGTGCTGCACCTGTTGAAGACGCTTACCCAGCCAATAAAACAGAAATTTGTCTGGTCAGCATCTATAGATCTTACAACTATGTGCATGATCTTCAACCGCATTATCCAAGTTCACACATGCCAGAAAACACGTCTCATCTGCCTTGCTCGTTTACTCGAGAATATTTTACCACCTGAGTAGCAAAACATCATGTTCGTCCACGCATATGAAAAAAGAAAAAATAAGACCACCGAGGTCGCGTTCGCACTGACGTGCCGCGAGTGTCTACACACCGTGAACCCTTGTGCAAACACAACATCGGCGCTTTTACGCATTTTCCTAGGGAACGATGCGATCTGAGAAGTTATCGCTAAGTTGAAGTCTTTGATGACCACTGGCTCCCAGTTTGACTACAGCGCCTCGCATGTGAGAAAAGAGCAAAAAAGGAGGTCGCTTGTTCATGCTGCGTCTCTGTTTGAGCCCTGTTCTTACCTTGTGTGCTCGACGTGTATCCCATGGTCCACAAGCATTTGCAATGCCACCGTAAGCACCACTTCGTCGAGGCACAGGGTATAGAAGTGGGGGTGCTCCGTGATGCACCCGCACGGCTGCTTCACAGTCGCTGCCGGGATCTCGCGGCGGTAGGTGCTGTCAAGTGCAGTGGGCATCGACACGCACCGCCCGCAGATACACCTATTCGAATGCTTCGGTTAGCGATTGCACTCTCTCGCAAACTGCTCAACGTAAGCAACAAGACTCGGACGTACCAGTGTGTATTCCCGACACCACCGGGTTTGGGAGGCTCACTGTCGGGGCTTCCGCAAGTAGCGGATGTGCCACGGGCTACGACCGCTAGTTGCCGGCCGCACGCTCCGTCTTCGCAGCCATTCCACAGCTGTCATCCTCTGACGACGGCCGATCTTGCACCCGCAAAGGTGTGTCACCGTACGGCTCAAACCTCAACAGCCGACTCCTTTCCAACCAGCGACGCTGCAGCTCGGGAAGATCGGCCATTTTTAAATTACCTGGCTTGTGTGCGTGACGCGACGTGACGTCATTTTGACGCCACATTTGAGTACATATAGTGCTCTGACCTCAGTCAACTATGGGCCAACAGGCCTCGCTAAGCCGCCATGTTGTATCGGCGACAGAAGTCTCTAATTGGCTACTTAAGATGACGTTTGCTGTAGAGTTGAGGAGGACGCGTGCCGGCAAATCGAAATTTACTTTTTTTTCGCTATTCAATCTAACCGGACGATGAAACGATTCACTGTAAGCTATAGAATGAAGGGTCAGAATTCCAAATACATACGTCGTTCAAAATTTTCGGAAAACACTTCACGACCCCTTTAAGGAAATATGCGATTATTACAATTCCACGCACCAAACACTTCCCACCCAGAGGAAATGGCTGGGGAAGGACAACGAGCGAGTAGTCCTGCGCCTGCTCACCAGCACGGTACCGTGCCCGGCAACTCTAAAGCATTTCGATCCTCAATTCGACGGGCGGTGCTCACACTGTGGGGAGGTGTATGACGCCTACCACATGGTGTGGGCCTGCCAGAAGAACCCATCCCTACCCCCTCTCCCAAACCCCACCCGAGAGGACTGGGAGGCGACCCTGTCCGGCTGCTGCACCCTAGAGGCCCAAACGGCCTTAACGCAGCGCGCCCGGGCTGCGGCAACCGCCAATGGGGTGCCTGACTAGGCATTACTCCTAGTGGTTGTAAGGGCGTGATCCTTCAGGTAACGACCCCCAACACCTCTCTCAATGAATAATAAATGTTTTCACCACAACCACCACCTTTTGATGGGGCTCCCATGCTACTGACACATATTCTAGGGATGGTCGAATAAGAGATCTGTAACCCAGCAGTTTAACATCTTTTGTTGCCCTTCCCAGTTTTGCTCTTAAAAAACCCAGTTTCTTCTGGGCCGCTGAGCACACTCTTTCTACGTGATTGTGAAATTTTAAATCGTGCGAAATAGAAACCCCAAGATGTTTGAAACAAGAAACATTAACTATAGATTGTAGCCTTGAACGTTGTACTGAAAAGTAAAAATATTCCTTTTTGTAGTGATATGCGTGTATGTTGTCTTATCAAAATTAATTCGCATTTCCCACTTATCACACCAACTCCCAAACGCCTGACGGTTTCGGTTGAGTTTAATCAGATCCTCTGAACAAGTTACCGATGCAAAAATCAAGTAGTCATCTGCAAAGAGTTTTATCTTAGCAGAACTATATAAAGTGGTTACGAAATCATTCATGTAAAGCAGGAAAAGTGCTGGCCCCAACACGGACCCCTGTAATTCTCTTGAGTATACATCTAGAAAACCAGACTCGCAAACATCAACGCGAACTGCCTCCTCGCGGTTAGTTAAATAGTCTTCAATCCATTTTAGAACGTAGTCAATTATACCAGCTTTGTAGTTTCAAAAGTAATATACGATGGGGAACCATATCCAAGGCTTTGGCAAAATCAATGCATATAACATCCATCTGTTAACGGCTGTGTATAGCTTTAGAAAAATCGTGTAATGTCTCAACGAGCTGTGTCATTGTCGAAAGCCCCCATCGGAACCCATGCTGGCATGCGCAAAGGAGGGCATTTGATTCTAGGAAAATAATGACGATTCGCCGTGACGTGATCCATAACCTTGCAGAAAAATGACGTTAGGGATACAGGAAGGTAGTTATTCATTAGAGTACGATTGCCACATTTAAATATGAGGATAACTACAGCACAACGCTAGTCCTGTGGTACGGAATGGGGGCTTAGTGATTTCTGAAAAATAATTACCAAATAAAATCATATCCGCTCGGCATACCTTTTCAAACAGGCAGTAGGTATCCCGTCTGGCCCAGTAGCATTCTTGTCATCTAATTGTAGCAACTGCTGGAATACTCCCCTCTGAGTAAAGTGGATAGCGTCCATGAAAATTTCTCTAAAAGATGTCCCATCATCTACCCGAAATGGTCGATCTTTTCGCGTTTATACTGATTGAAAATATTTATTTAATCCATCAGCGATATCACATTTTTCTTCTACTAGAACAATTCATACTGTCATTTGCTTTATTGTTTCCTTTCTGTGGTCTAAATAATGACAAAAGTTATCTGGAGAAGTCTTAAGAAAGAAACTTAGAGCGCGATTAAAAAGTGCTTGCTTCGAACTGAGTAACAAAGCCTTTATTCTCTGGCGTACAGTGTGTATGTCGCAAGGATCTGCTTTTCTTTTGCGCAGCCTTTTTAATTTGCGTTTCGCGTGAACAATTTTCCTGGTTATTCATGGGTTACTACGCTTCATTTTCTTGAGTGGGGTCGGAACAAACTGATCTATGCAGACTTTAATAATGGTTTTAAAGCAATGCCACAACTTCAACTGTTTCGACCTCATAGAGAATTTCAAATTTGTCGAAACACTTAGATAATCCAGAATAAATGTATCATCGGCCTTAGCATAGTTTTTGATTTCAGCACGAACAGCACGTTTTGCAGGTAGTGATCTACAAGTAAGCACATTCAGCAAAATCATTTCGTGACCAGATATACCATCTGTGACTGCCATTTCATATGCGCCTAATTTATGGAAAAGGAACACCAAGTGAAGCAATGACTGCGATTGAGACGTTATACGTGTGTTTTTCTTCATTATTAGCATTAAAATATGAAAAAATGTGATATCAAAAATTTTTCCGCTTTAGAAATTTCTGTATTTCCAGCCGAAATAAGTTCCCAATCGACATGTGGCAAGTTAAAATCCCCAGCTATTATTAGCCGGGTGTTGCTATTTACAAGTGACCAAAGAAACGTATTTAACACATCTAGAAAATCAGGTGAAGTTGTTCGCGGCCTACAAACGACTCCTGTGAGGTACGACATGCCAGAAAACATAATTTTACGCCACACCAATTCCAACATGTCAAAAGTAGCCGTAAAGACTGAGAGCGATGATTTAATAATAATGTCCACACCACCACCACGAGAATCCCAATCCCACCTGAACATTGTGTAGCCAGGAGGAATAATGCAGTCGCAAGAAATAGCACTGTTGAGCCATGTTTCTGTAATGCAAACGATGTGCGGTCGCTGAGATAGCAACAGACACTAATTCAGTAACCTTGTTAAGAACACTGCGTGCATTTAGCGAAACGATTCTGAGCTATGCTCTATTTTCACTGCAGGAAGGCAGCCCATCCTTGTCAGCGCAAGCTTCCCCTGACACTTTGGGGTTGCCATGGCGGCCATTATCACGGCGTTCTTGGCAAAGAATGCGCTTGTTCCGACTGTGGCGGAAATTCTTCAGGCGCCGACCAATCATTTAAAAATGACGTTTCGGCCTCGGCTTAGGTGGCCTTGTAATCCCGTAAGCGGGGGCCGAAACGTCCTTTTTAAACGATTCGTCGGCGCTTGAAGAACTTCCGCCATGAATATACCCGACCAGACGGGTTTCCATCGATCCTTGGATTTCATCGTTCTGAAGCAGAATCGACATTGTAATGCATCTTGTAAAAATATATAAAGCGCACCCAGGACAACGGACAAGGAAGACCAAACAACACAAGCGCTTACTCGCAACTGGGTGTTTATTCAAGAAACACACAAAAAGAGAAAAAAACCACAAACAAAACAAAAGCCTTCACGCAGGCGCATCAGGATACGTGCTCATGCAGGCGCGTCAAGATAAGAAAACTCCGTTTCATGCAGAACCACCATGGGGTCGGCAACACACCTGTGCTGATTCTTACGGACGTGATAGGCCTCTCAGAACCTCTCTTGTTAGCTGATTAGGGTGTCGAAACAAGAATTTGGTTTGATCAAGCAAAGGCTAGCAACCGCTGCTTTTCGGACAGTGCTTAGCCAGATTGGATGAAGACGACTTTTTCAAGGAGAAAAAATGATCTTGCGAGCGTACATTAAGGCAGCGGCCAGTTTGACTGATATAGGTCAGGCCACAAGGGAATGTGCACTTGAAAGAGCATTTTTTGTCCTTGCAAAAGTCGCCTTCAGCAAATCTCGCTAAGCACTGTTCCAAATGCAGCGGTTGCCAGCCTTTTCCAGCATCAATTCTCCAATCAAAAATAACATGCGAGATGGGGACAACCCCTTGGGTTGGGCTTAGCCTCGAACCCAGAGTCTGTTAACAATACAAACTAAATAAACAACAAAAACGCCACCACTCTCTCTCAAGTGAGAGTATCCACAGACTCTCCCTTCAGAGCTAATCCTTGCCTCAGGCATGCATACCGCCACCCACCATCGGTCCGCGTCGCTCGTCAGCAACAGAAGAGGGGGCGAAAGGACCCACGATGCTGCCGCGCTACCGACGGCGGGACACAGCTAACAAGCATAAAGGGGTTCGTCTGTCGCTCCGGGAAACCAGATTAAGGGTCGCCCCTGTCTTCCCACATTCTTGGCGAGTCTTGCCTGTCCGCCATGACAGGTGTCCGTCACGGCCTTCCTGGGAATGCGCTTTTGCTCACTAGCGCCTGTTTTCCCACATTCTTGGCGAGTACTGCCTGTCCGCCATGACAGGTGTTCGTCACGGCCCTCCTGGGAATGCGCTTTTGTTCACGAGGCACGGCGGGAAGCTGTGGGTGCCTTCCCGGCGATAGCCCACGTCGTTAGGGGGGGGGGGGGTCCGTGCGTCAAGCGACCATTTTCGTTCCCCGTATGCATTCGGGGGCTCTCGCTTATACTGGGGAGCGGTTTCCAAGTGTGCCGGCGTCCGACTTCCTGCAAAGGTATGCAGCTGGAAAAGAGGGGCGGCCTTACACGCCCCCTCTAAGAGTATAAACCGAGCTTGCTATCAGCTCGTTTATGCTTCCTAACCAAGAGGCCGCAACACTTTCCCATTACAAATGTCAGCCCTCCCGGGGCAGAGTTTCTCCTCGGTACTCAAATCTTCGAGAACCAAAGCAAAGAAACAATCAATAAAAGAAACTAAAGCGCAACATTGGTGCACGCTGCTGTACAGTTCACTGAATGGGCAGCAACATCATGCACTGCGCATAGTCCACATTCGAAGCACACAAAAAGCCGCATTGTTCATCACTGTTCACAAGTCTGCGCACAACACTCACGGGCACCGTTCTATGTAGACGCCAGGCAGAAGTCTCTTCGTAAGTGCCCGACTTCAACACACGGCACCCTGCTCACCGAGCGACGGTTGAGTGGGAACATTCACGCCCTGTCTGGGCTGGCATGGTTGCGCCACTTGGCCTGCCACAAAAGCTGGCCGTTGGGCTCTCGCTGAAACGATATCGGGCCATGGAAGGGTAACTTCCATAGCGGTTTAGGGGGCGGAGATGGCACAAAGCCTATTCGATCCAGTTTGGCGGTGATCCTCAAGTGATCCTGATTACCACCGAAAAACGCGCTGCGACCGCAGGATTTTGTGCGGCACATTTCAACATTTGCTCTCAAACACTTTGTGTTACAAGCTCTGTCGCCGAATCGGGCCACTCCTCCAGGTAATTGCGTCTGACAGTGGAATTGCTACCTCTGTGATTCGGAACAAACGCCCCATTGGCGGGCAATAAGTGACCCAAGCTCTCCATGAGGACCTCATCTTGAGCAGACCTGGTCTCACTCGATTGGTGAACATTTTCAGTCACCAGTACTAGCTCAAAATTAGCATTGACCGGAAACAACTTCTGCGACTGTGTTTTTGGCCGCTCTGAAAGTGCGCTGGATGTACCGTTCGTGTTTTCGCAACTTTTCTCTCTCCCCATTTCATTCTCAGCACCTTTCAATAGATCAATCTTGAGCGATGCTTTTCCTGAATGTTGTTTTCTGATCTGAATTGACAGAGCCTCCGAGACTTCTGCTATATGGATCTCACCGACCTCTTCGTTATTCTGGCCTAGTGCCTCTGTCACCTTTTCAGGGAAATCTTTGTCAACCTCTCCAGTGCTCTGAGCATCAGGACCTAGGTTTGCATGGTCTCTGTCCTTTAATTCGGACATAGTGCCATCCTGCCCGCCGCCCATGTACCTCAGCTCAAGCTTTCTTAATTCTTCTTTTTCATTCTGCTCAATCTGTCGCATTCGGTCCCGGAAATTCAATTCAAGGCGACGAATAGTATCCTGCCCTCCTTCCGATAGGGTAACACCTCGGGGAGTTTTCCATTCCGGGACAAATTCCTTACTGAAAGCGCCATCATGACTGAAATGTCCGTTCACGGCAGTCGACATTTCCTGCACCTGTGAATCCGTTCCTTTTCCTTCTTTCTGGCTCTCTGCTTCCGCCAAATTTTTAGCTGGCTCGCTATTAACTGCACCAACACTCTGAGCTTCAGGGCCTAGGTCTGCATCGTCTCTGCGCTTTCCATCGGACGCATTGACGTGCTGCCCGCCGCCCGCATAAATCAGCTCGAGCGTTTTTAGCTGTTCCTGCTCCTGCCTTTCAATCTGTCTCATCCGCTCCTGAAATTTCAACTCAAGGCGGCGAATAGTCATTTGTCCTGCCTCTGAGAGAACACCTTGAAACGTTTTAAATTCTAGGCTGAATTTAGAACTGAAGGAGTTCTTAAGACTGAAAATTTTCTCCATGCTGGTCACGTGTTCCACACCTGTACCCTAAGCCTTCAGAGTAGCAACCATGCCAACCTCGACAAAACGCAAGAAATCCCACTCACCCGGCGCAGATCTTCTGATGTCTGCCGCCCAGAGCCCGGATGATGCGTCCGCTCTACCAGCTTCGGTAGCAGCCGAGGTGTAGTCGTCCACTGACAGCTCCTCGCTGCTCCGTGTCGGATGGCCTGTGGTTGTCACTGCGATGCCTGGCCTTGAGATGAAACGTGCCGAATCCTGTCGACTGCGCCAGTAGAATTTCAAAAGGTCGTTCGTTTCTTCGAGGATGGTTCACAAACCCTTCCTCTAGTGTCGTTCGGCTTGGAAGATGAACAGGAGGCGAGCTTGTAGATGATGACAGCAGAGCATATATTTACAACATACATATACAGAGAGTTAAACTGGAAAAAGCAGAACTGAATTTACAAAAGAACAAACTTTGCACTACTTTACTCATCGACCGGGCAGGTTAGAGCCTAAGTACCATCACATTACATGCTAAGAATGGAGCCTCAGCTCAGACTGGACTGGACTGCATCCGTTTACATGCGCTTTTAAGCACTTGATTAACAAAGGACTAAGGGCGGCCATTTTCAGTGGCCCGCCCAAAGCATCAATTCTCCAATAAAAAATAACATGCGAGATGGGGACAACCCCTTGGGTTGGGCTTAGCCTCGAACCCAGAGTCTTGTTAACAACACAAACTAAATAAACAACAAAAACGCCACCACTCTCTCTCAAGTGAGAGTATCCACACGCTCTCCCTTCGGAGCTAATCCTTGCCTCAGGCATGCATACCGCCACCCACCATCCGTCCGCGTCGCCCGTCAGCAACAGAGGAGGGGGCGAAGGGGCCCACGATGCTGCCGCGCTACCGACGGCGGGACACAGCTAATAAGCATGAAGGGGTTCGTCTGTCGCTCCGGGAAACCAGATTAAGGGTCGCCCCTGTCTTCCCACATTCTTGGCGAGTACTGCCTGTCCGCCATGACAGGTGTTCGTCACGGCCCTCCTGGGAATGCGCTTTTGTTCAGGAGGCACGGCGGGAAGCTGTGGGTGCCTTCCCGGCGATAGCCCACGTCGTTAGGGTGGGGGGGGGTCCGTGCGTCAAGCGATCATTTTCGTTCCCCGTATGTATTCGGGGGCTCTCGCTTATACTGGGGAGCGGTTTCCACGTGTGCCGGCGTCCGACTTCCTGCAAAGGTATGCAGCTGGAAAAGAGGGGCGGCCTTACACCTATCATGAACCAGAGACACCTTTTGCTTGTGGTCCCTTTCTACAATGGCAGATTCCCATAATTTCTTTCGAACGTCTGCAATTTCTTTTGCATAATCATTGGTGACGTAAAGAGATTTTCTTCCTTAAGTTTCTTGGAATTCTCGAGAATGCTGTCCTTTTCCCGGCTGTCATAGGATTTCATTATGTTAGGTCTATGTTTTTCTGGCTTTTTTTTTCAATACGATGAATTCTTTCTACTCTGGTAAGATGGACACCTTGCTCTTTTTTAAAATGTTATCTGCAACGGCTGTCCGGAGATCTGACTCTGTTTCGCGCGATTCTTCAGGGAAACCAAACACTAAAAGGTTGTAACGATGCCCACGGTTTCTAAACTCAACTAATTTTGTGGCCTGTTGCCTGACAGTACCCTCGAGCTTATCTATTTTAGTGGTCATCTCCTGGATTACCACTAGGTAATCTGACAGCTTTTCTGTCCTTGCTGAGAGAACACCAATTTGATTTTGAATTGAACTGAGTTTCGTGTCAGTTTCTGCCTGGTTGTCTAGGATGGCCTTGAAATACTCTTCTGTCGGGGGCCCTGGATTCTTCTCAATATCCCCCGTTATCAACAACAACAGCATCACTGACCAGCAGTCAACCAAAATAGCGCGACATCTGCGAGGGCACAGCAGGCCTACGAGAAATCTGTCGTCACTGCGACAGGAAATATAATTAGGCCACGGACCAACCTGAAAACGAGCAGAAGATTTTCAGCCATGTCGTCTCTCTGGCGCGTGCCGAGCCCTCTGAGGCCTTGGGTGTCGAAATACTGCCTTTGTAGAAGTTCCGCCGATGACGTAAATCTCGGAAGGAGCTTGTCGGCAAATCTGAAATCCGCCGTCATGTCCCCCATGCGGCCAAGTATACAATTCACGGCCAACGCGGCTTGCATGTTGTCGCATCCGAAAGCATGTCGTTGTCCAGATGACTTGGCAGGCAGAATGGCAATCCATCACAAGTGATCACTTTGTTTGTTCACTGAGTTGCCTATGATCGCAGTTAAACAAAGTCGACAGACCACAGGAACTGTGACGGAACTGCTTGCCAGCGGGGTCTTACGATGCTTGCTTTATGCGCTGTGCGCCCTTCCAATTCTTGCTGTCCTGCTCACCCAGGCATTTCTGTGCGGCATGTGGAACAAAAGCCGCAAGGGGCCGCTCTTTTTATTCGCTGACAAGCAGAATGGAGGATCGAATTAGCGCATACGAGCCGTTTTTCACTCGATGTTTATTGTGAGCCGCTATCACGCCTAAGCTGTTGCATGTCTCTGCAACTAAAGAGCACGCAGTTCTTTCCTTGTTATTGAGGGTAAGTTCGTGCAACAGGCTCAGTATATACTGTCGGAACCAACATGCGGTTTCACTCTGCCCCTGAATTATTAGGTATTAGGTGCAAAGCGGAAATTCTGTGGAATTTTTTGTGGTCTCTCCACGTTTGCTTAGCTACCATCTGTAGCAACTCAGTGAACGAATGAGGGAGCACAGTAAACATCGCAGCGTTGCGATTGCCAATCAGAACTAAAGATCTGATCCCAAATCGCCCTTTGAAATGCCCTTTCCGGTTCATGGATCAAGAAAGCTCTTTCCAGATCGCCGACTGGAATACGATATCAGATGCCTCAGACGGCCAAACCATCGTGCAGGTGAGTTCGCAGCTCAGTGTAAAAGCAAACTACTCTTTCTTAACAGTGGAGAAAATACCAAAAATACCAAACATTGATGCGCTTAACATCGGCCTTTACCAGTCTATAGCTCACCGGTTTGACGCCATGCGGCCGTTCTCTTGCTTTTCCACTGCACGGCAGCGCGATCCGCGATACTTTTCCTCGCGGCCGCCAGCAGAACAGCAGCAGAACGCCGCACCAAAAATTTATCAAGTCATGAAAAGCACACTAAAGAGAGCGAAGGCGAAGTTTGTCATCATTCGAATGATCGAAGCACTTTCGTTAAAGCCCCCTCTTTACATGTCCTGAAAATAACTGGATGGTGATTCTAACGACAATATATTTAGAAACTCCGTTACTGGATGGATGGATACGGCTGAACCCTTTACATCGGGCGGTGGCTCAAGCCACCTAGCCATGTCTTGTGAAATTTTACTCCTGTCTTGCTTTTAGCCACCAATCAGATAACCTTCGCCTGGTTACTTCTAACCTCTTAAAATCCACTTTCCCTTCACTATCCCTAAACCCCAATGCCTTGGGTAAGTCAGCCCCGCTGCCTTCCACTGTAGGGTGAAGCCCTTTACAGAAAAGTATCAAGTGTTCAGCCGTTTCCTCCTCCTCTCCGCACGCAATGCACAAAGTGTCTATCTCCTGGTACCTGACTCTATACTTCTTAGTCCGCAAAACTCCAGTCCTGGCCTCAAACAACAAAGAACTTCCCCTACAATTATCATAGATATTTTCTTTGACAATTTTCTGTTTAAAGGTCCGGTATGTTTCTAGTGCCGATTTCGTCAGCATCCCTGTTTTCCACAAAGCTCTCTCTGTTCCTTTAACCTTTTTCTTAACCGATAATTGCTGATTTGCCCCCTTACTGCTGTCCAGATATTTGCTTGTCAATTTTCTAGTTCGCTTTCTCCATTTCGTGTCAACATTCTTTATATACAGGTATCTGAAAACTTTCCTAGCCCACCGCTTTTCCTCCATCCTTCTCAATCGTTCCTCAAATGCTATCTTACTGCTAGCCTCTCTGCTCTCGAAAGACGCCCATCCCATATCACCCTGTACCCCCTGATTTGGTGTATTGCCATGTGCTCCCAAAGCTAACCTCCCTACTCCCCGTTGCCTAATTTCCAGCCTTGCTTGAACATCTGGCCTCATACACAGGACCGCATTCCCGAAGGTCAGGCTAGGGACCATCACCCCTTTCCAGATCCCTCTTACCAACTCATACCTATTGTAATTCCACAGTGCCCTATTTTTCATGACAGCTGCATTCCTACTAGCTTTATTCATTACATATTTTTCATGCTCTGTCAGATACTCAACACTGTTATTTATCCACACCCCAAGATACTTGTACTCATTCACTACCTTTAGCACGAACTCCTGTATTCTATGCTCGCCGCCCTCTTCATTAAATGTCATGACTGCAGATTTTTCCTTACTATACTTGAAGCCTAATCTATCTCCCTCTGTACTGCATATGTCTAACAACTTCTGCAGGTCTTCCTTGTTGTCAGCCATTATCACTATATCGTCCGCATATATTAGTCCCGGTAATGTCTGTTTAATCAATTCCCCTTGCTTGAAAAAAGATAGGTTGAAACCTAGTCCGCTCCCCTCTAGCTTGGCCTCCAAACCTTGCAGGTACAACATGAACAACAAAGGGGACAGAGGACATCCTTGTCTAAGCCCCGCTGTATCTCTACAGGCCCTGATACATTTTTTTCCCATTTTATGAGCACTCTGTTACCTCTATATATATCTTTTAAAAGATTAATTACTCCATTTTCCACATCCAATGTGCCCAATATGTCCCACAAATGCTCCTGAGTAACGTTGTCATAGGCTCCCCTAATATCCAGAAATGCTAGCAATAAGGGCCTATGTTCCTTTTCAAAGGCGCATTGAAGCGCTATCTGACGAGCATACAGCAAATCACACGAAATGGCGTGAGATTTGAACCCAGCATTTCAATTTGCTTTGGTGTGATTTAACTCGGTTAAAATACCGAATTCTATCGCATTATTAACGAGAAACCGTAATAAAGTTACTTTTAGTCCTTGTCTTATTTAATGAAAAAAGACCTACGATGTATATTTGGATTAAACTAACACAAGCGTTTCCTCACGTCTGAAAACGATATACACGCGAGCCAATGAGTAAAACAGCAGCTGCCAACTGCCATTCGACCTCAGGGAAGCCCTACTAACGCTTATGTTGAGGCTTCCTAAAGCAGGAAAGTTACCTCTATAGAAGCTGCAGCTTGCTTGCAGTACGGATTCTGGCTTACCAAGCTATCAAGCTACGCTGACAGGGCGGCGGCGGGCGAGCATGAGTCTGGCCGCGACAACCGCGCTCGCTCTGTACCACGCAGGAAACAGGCGTTAAGAAAAGGTCCTGTCCAACATAAAGTGTAAGGGATGCTCACATGAGTGTTGCCTTCACTAGGGGCCTTTCAGCGCGCCTGTACATCATACGCTGCCGTGGCAAAATTATAACGCTAACATGAGCGCGTGGCAGAAGGCACAATCTGCAGCCCGAAGGTGTGCGTCCCGCAGTCGGATTCTCGCGTGGTTGGCTTTTCCCTACCATTCGGCTTCGGAGATTGGCCGGTGCGTCGGCTGTCATGACGAAGGCCACACGCGCGAACCGAAGCCAACCACGCGGGAATCCGGCCCCAGCTCTCACGTTGCTCGACCTAAGCTTGTTAAGTTACTGCTACCGGTCACTGCCACTGCTACGCCGCTATATGAGCTCATTCTTTACCTCAGTGCACGCACCGTGGGCGGTCGTCGCTGCAGAGTTGTCATCGGCGTTTTTGGTGCCGGCAGGCCTTTGCCTCTTCTCTTGGTGTCAGGTGACGGTGCGTGGAGGCTTGTATCGCAGTGCCGCCCGCCATCACCTCAGATTTGCTAATCTGTTGGCAGGTGCACAAGTTTCAGACAACGGCCTTGCTATCACCTTGTCGCGGGCAAAAAGTCTGCCAGCTTGCATCGAAACATGCCAGCACCGCCAGGATTACTGCAGCGACAAGCGTAATTCGCACGCGCTACGAACGAACAAGCGCAGATGGCTGTGCTGCGGCCGCATTGAGCAGGGGCCACAATTCACCGAACGACGGTCAAGGAATACGAGGGAATGCGCACCTCCGTGCCGTTCATTGCTCGCTAGGAAGTGTTCTGAGGCTAAATAGCAGTGTTGCCAGAACCAAAAACTTTACAAGCTCACAAAAAGGCATACAGACGAGGCGGTAAACTAATGCTTTGGGAGTGATTAAAAACATATTATTCTTCCGGTAGATTATCGTTGTGACCATCCACTGGTTATGCCCTCATACGCTCTCACCACAAAGCCTCCCGTAAACCATGGTAACCGTCCTCGTACTTCCAGGGTGACTACCCTCCGGATGGTTTCCGTGGCAACCGCCAACGGGCTGCGCTTTCTTACGCTCTCGCCATACCCTCTTCCTTCCAGGGTAACCATCCTCTGGGTGGGGATTCCTCCGCCCTCCCACAGTAACCACCCTCCAAAGCTTCCTCTGGTAGCCACCCTCCGGTTACGCATTTCTCCGCTCACGTCGAACCTAATTCCTCTTTGCAGGGCAGCCACCCTACGAGTACGAGTACGCACCCATCGGGTACGCTGACGACTACGACGCGAAACCCAGGAATGGGTGCACAACAGCTGTAGCATGCTCAGGCGAACTTACAATGTGATGCGACAAATCTACTTTAGCAGTGCTGGTTGTACATTGCACTTTTGCATTGATGGCTTTTCGGTTGCGTCTTTCGATCTGTTTTAGCGTCGCTTTTTCCTTCTGCTGCCGCGTGGGCTTCTGGTGGGTGGAGTCCTGTAGGTGGGAGGTGCATTTTTATCGGTGCATGCCTTCCGCACACCCCTCTCTTGCAGACATTTCTGCTGAGGGAGTTAGATATGAAACAGTCCTCAAAAACAAAGGTACTTGAAACTAATCCGGAATCTTCTCTACGGTGTCCTTATTTCGCTCCCTCCTTTACGCAGGAGATGTATAATTGATTTTATTTCCGTCCTCTTCAGGAGCTAGACCTCTCTGAAGGTAAACCCGCACGATTTCACCCTCGTCGTTTCCGTGCGTTCTTTCAGGAATATGAGACTACTGTACTTTGGCTCTTAGCCTAGATGGCGCAGTCTCAGGGATCCAGCGGCAAATAACCGTGAACGTTGCTTTCTCGCGCGTCTACCAATGACGTGGCCAAAAATAGGTCCTGCCACCTACGTAAGATAGGCAGGTAACTAGGTAGGTAGGTATGATTTAGCGTCCAGATTCTGCAAGTGGGCAGTGTATGAGAGACGCCGTGGTCGAGGCCTGCCGATTAATCCCAGATCATTGCGTTTCTTCAACGTCCACTGACATCGCATAGTACATGGCAGCTTTCGTGTATTGCCTGCTTCAAAAAATAGTGCCGTCGCGGCTGAGATTCGATGCAAAACGAGTGCAAATCGCAGTTCATACAGATATTAAATGCTGCGTGTAACATTTTTTATATTTAATTTTTTAGCCTCCAAAGTATAGGCACCCTTTGTTACCGATCTGGAGTTTCGATAGCAAAGACATTACATGCCCATTAGTTACACTTGTTAGGAAATGATGATAACCAGCCCTTTCACTTGCCCCGAATAGAGAGAGCGCAAGAAGCGCCTTTCGCCGCGGTTCTCAACCGTCACAGCATAGTTACAAATATAGTGACACGCAGGGCAGTACGCGGAACAATGCGTCCTGCAATGCGCACATTGTACATGCCTACGAAACAAATATCCCTTGACAGGTGTAGTTCGATTCTGCAACGCGTTTATTCCTAAATCGATGCTTAACCGGCTGAGGTGCCAGCTACCGTCCCCCCGATTCAGGCGGAAAGTGTCATGTGGCAAGAGTCGGCGACTGGGTATCGTGAATGTGGAGCAGAATGTCCACTTCTCAGCCACATGACCACAACTTTAGGTCGTCCAGAACTGGATGCATAAGACAGGCTTTGGCCAAAAAGTGCAAATGTTCGTCGTAATCTCTTAGATGAGCCGGACTGACATACACGAGCGCACACCGAGACGGAAGAAGTTCACAACAGGGTTAAACGCATTGAATCTGTCGATAGCCGCCGTTGTGGCGACAGCATTCGGCTGCTGTAAGAGTGTGGTCGCGGGTTCGATCTCGGTAGGAAACATAGGAGGTAGAAATGCTCTCGACTAATGCGTGCCTCATAGCCCCTGCTGTTTTCTGGCCCGCAAAAATGCATGAATTTATGAAATTAGTGAACGTGCTGATGATAGAACTGCCCGAAAGAAGACATCACAAGTCATGTCGTAAGAGCAGCGTTAGACGCTTCTCATTGAGTAAATCTGGGCTATCTTTAGGCGACCGTGACCTTGATTATAAGGTGTACACAACGGAGCAGCTGAGAAGTGGAATTTTTGGTAGGGCGTCTGCAAGTCATCCTTCGGAAAAAGACGGAAGCTTTTTTTTCTTTTGGCAGAAATTAAAACTGCGCACCTGCAGACTTTCTATCTCTCTGTTCCTTTATTGCATCCGTTTTCATTTCTCATTGTTTCTATAGTTGGTTCGCTCTATTGCGTTGACTTGTAGCAATTTTGCGTGAGTCTTGAATGTAGCCTACCTGTGTCGTAGTTGGCCATTCTAGGCTCAAGCGATACCAAATGAGCAATATCGAATCGTGCTAGACGCGAACTTCTGGCTGACAAGAGAAGAAGTGCGCAGTTTCGCAGTTTTAATTTAATCTGCGCAGCAGGAATCCGGCAGTAGGGTGCTTTTAAGTTAGTACATCCATCCACACACCTATCTAGAGGGCTCGAACGGCGCACCGGGGAGTACGCTTGAGTCGTTTGCCAGTGACACAGGGCACGAAGCCTGCCCATGCGGATTCCCATGAATCGTGCCAGTCAGCGGCAATTATTATAAATGAAAAAAAGAGCACGCCGCTCGAGTGCTCTATAGGCAGGTGTGTGGACGGCTGTACGTCTCCGTTGTGCTAAAACTCCTTTATGTACTGAAACTTTATACATAGTGTTAGAAGGGTTTTCACCAAAGTGTGTAATTTTTCAAACTAAGTTTATTGTGTTAATAACATTTTCCTCGGTGCAGGAGTTAAGCACTTAAGCCACAGTGGATGCTATTTTGGAGTTCATGGAGCATGGTGAAAGGCCGCCGAGCGCATGTCTAATAGGCTTATTGACATCTGCTCCGGCCAGCACCGCCGCAGCGCGCTCTACAACAAAATGGCGCCTGGGACGTCAGGTGAATATTTCCTCTTGTAATGACGCTGCTGGTGGAGGTCAGAAAGCAGTCAATGAGTGTTTGCTAGCAAACTGTTTTAGTAATAAAGTTTCTCTCTCTCTCTTTAACCAAAATCTAATCGTTATTTGAACTAATAAAGGTAGGTACTTAGTTTATTCACAAACCCGTAACTTTCCTTTAGTGTGATGCATCTCGGTATTTGTATCGTCGAAAACGCGATTCTCGTCGGAGCTGCAGAGCAAGGAATTTTTCTCCTATCCACTTGCCAGAACGAAACCACGGAGCAGAGGAGCGCTCGCAGCCACGCCTACAAGCGTGCGTCACCCGGAAGCGCTAAAAAGCCCCAGGCAGCGCATGCCGGTGTACTCTCCACGGTGGTGCGTGCTGTGAAGAAGAGCATGCCACACGCGCGCCACCGGATGACGCGCGCTGGTAGGCGTACCTGCGAGCGCTCCTCTGCTCCGTGGTTTCGGTTTGGCGCTTGGAAAAGTCCAAAATATCTTGCAGTGCAACTCCGACGAGCATCTCGTTTTCGAAGGCTACTGTGCAGACGCTCTTCCTTTCCCCAAGTGGGGGCTAACCATCCAAAACGCGCATACAGGGAGCAGCGAGCAGTACGGGCCCCCTCGTCTGCACCACCGTCATCACAACGTTTACCCATCTTCTTGGAATAGATTGCTTTCATCATCAGCGGAACCAGTCCGGCAAATCCTATTGCGGCTCCCAATCCAGTATGCCCCCCCCCCCCCGCGTATGGTTGGATGCCGCATGCACAGGACGCGTATGTAGCCATCACGAACCCCTCCCTACAACCGATTTCCACCCTTCTCATATCCCCCACTGCCACTTCGGAGGAGGCTGAAGAGGCCGCAATTGCCCTAGCCCTCATGCGCACGGAGGCCCGCTATATACTATTGGACTCTAAAACTGCCATACAAAATTTTACCCGTGGGAGAGTCCGCGCCCCTGCATTTCGCATACTGAAATCGCTTGCCGCACACCCACCCCGCCACATGGAGCTCATATGGATGCCCGCCCACTCCAGAGATCCCGGAAACGAAGTTGCCAACGCTTTAGCCCGAAGTTCTCTCAACCGGGCACCGGCGGCCTCCGATCTGGGGTTCTCACGGGAGCGCATGCACTCCTTCAGTGAACTGACGCAGGCCTGCAAAGCCGAGCGTCAGCTGTGCCACCCACCCCATCCCTCCCTCGACAATTATCACCGGACACTTTGGAGGCGGCTCCAAACAGGTCCCATACCCTCCCCTTATATACGCTCGCACTATCACCAAGTCCACACAAACCCCTCCTGTACCCTCTGCCACCACCCCAAAGCCACTCTCGATCATATCATTTTCCTCTGAGCGTCGGATCCTCGCCCGCGCGGCCTGTAGCACCTTACCACTTGAGAGGCTTGCGAGACCCTACTGCGCTCTGAGGACCCGGCCAAGCAAGGCATCGCCACAGGCCGGGCTGCCAGCGTCATGAGCCTCCTCGACATGAACGTTTAAGTGCAGTTGGGCCGTGCTGGGGGCCCAAGGACCTGCGGGTCCTAAACTCCCCTAAACTCCCCTGTGTCTAATAAAGTTTCCACCACCACCACTCCTGCGTACAGAAAGATGTGTAGCAGAAAATGGTTGAGCGACGGACCGAGCGTGAGGAATATTTTTTTCCTTCGCCCTTGCTTCTTAATCTGGCGGTCAGTCTGCTCTGTCGATGGGTGAGCCTGGACTATAAGGTGCCTCCACGAGCAATTCTCGCTACTCCGTGCCGCAAGCAGTTAAGAGGAAATTGATGAGGCCGCGAAAAGACACCACAGCTTCCTTTCCAGCAACCTGTGGCAGTGTGAAACCGCTATTTGGTACAATTGTCGCCTTCTGTACTCTACGATAATGTGCAGTTCCATAGTCCACTTGGTTTCTGAGCTGCCCTTTTCGGCGACGCTGGGCAGGGAAGAGTTCATTCAAAACGCGTCCAGTGGTCAGAATTTTCCTCGCATCATATTTGCGCCGGACAGCGACGTGCCTCTAATCATTCGCCACATTTGCTGCACCCAGTTTTATTTGAGCGTTCTTGTGTGTTCTCGGGCGAATGGTAAGCACTGTCAGGGTTGCTACGGCGTAAGCCAAGGTATGATAATGCAACTTAAACTAGCACTGTATCTTATATCACAGCGTTACTGTTTGCACAGCGTCATTATAAACACCGCATACCTTGGGTGCGCTCCAAATATTCCGACTTCTGGAAGCCGCTGAAAAGTGTTTTTCAGTGTCCTGCATCTTTCATGACCGTGAACAGCCCACTGCGTGCCTAAAATAAAACTGCTGAACACAAAAACTTTTGTGCTATGTTTTTAGTAGCTCACTGCGAGTGATGTTTGAAAGGCGTATATTGCAACGTTGTGTCACTTTTCTGGTGTGACTCATATCGTCCGGCGCAAACAGCCGGCAAAGTGAGCTATTTTGCGCTGCTTTTGCCCGTAGTGAAGTGCGTCCTCTACATCTCTCTTCTTTGTAAACAGTGCGGTCCGCTATACAACAAAGGTATCGTGTGGGCCCGGTTATGCTTCCCGCTGCCAGACGCGAGGGTCGCTACGGCGTTTGAAGATTACGCCGTGGCAACACTCGTGGTTTTGCATCTTCTTGTGGCAGCGAGGCAGGGTCCCCACAAACATATGGCCTTTCCCAAAGGAATAAACAAAACGCGGAAAATGACCTCAGCAGCCGTCGCAGTAACATATACCCTTGGTTGCGCGCCGTATAGGCAAACGCTTCAGGCTGCGTGCAGGCGTACACATTTATTCCTTCCCACCCCGGAGTCGTTGCCCCCATTGTGATACATGGCGTGCCCACCGCAGCGGAGAGGAATCTTCCGCCGCCAGAGGAGGTCGCAGCCGAAAAGTGCGAAATTACTCCTCACCTTTCAATGTCTTCTGCTGCTGCAGGTGGACTTCCTCGGCCTCGCAGATGTGGGACCGCGGGCGGTATCTGATTGCGGTCGCCGCGAGAATAACAACGAAGGATCCCGAGGATAAGCTTCGTCGCCGAGGAGGCCGAGCCAAGACCGAGTCGCTTCCACAGGCGGCCCCGGGCAGACGGTCTCGTCGGTCAGCAGACGACGCCGCGGTGGCTCCGGGTGAGATCCAGATGGGGCCAGGCACAGCCGAGTGAAGCACGTGGCGAAATGAAAGAGACTGGGCGATAGGCGTGCAAAGCACTCTGCGCTGGCCGCCGCTACTTCTGCTGCCCTCCTCCTCGCCGTGCGCCGCATATCCTCCCTCCGCGCTGTCATCACTGGTTGATTCACAACGAGCAGATCGAGGAGGAGAGATAGCCCCAACCATTGAGAAGGAGGGTCGCGATTTTTGTACTCTCGCCCTCTCCCCTTCCATGCTTCGGCATCCGGCGCGCATGCGCACCCGCAATGCGTAAGGTTAGGCTTCCCGGGCACCTGCGTCTGGCACATACACGAGGCTACACAGAAGCGGACGAGAGAAAAAACACAACAAGAACATACAGCGGAACGATAAAAGAACAAAGAGGGGCACGGACATTGCGCCCGAGCAAACGACGCGGGACGTGTGGGCGGACTGAGGCGCTGCTGTTGCAGCAGCTGGCGTGTCCAATCTGAATGGGCGTGTACGCCACCAACAGTAAAGCACGCCAGACAGGAAACAGATGAGGCGCCGCCATAATGCAGAACTGCCACAGTTTGGGGACAAATGGAAGGCGCCTCGCGGTAAGGCGCGGGGCCCAAACAGATCGCCGCACCTCGAGCGACGGGGCGAATGCGTGGGCGAGCTGCGCAGGTTAACGCCTCTGAGCGCGAAATGAGAGAAACTGAGTCACCGAGCTTTGCTTTAGCGCCCTGCTTTTAGTGCATTTAAAGCGCACCCTCCGGTTCAATCCCCTAGATCATGAAACGAAGAAAGGAACGAAGAAAGAAAAAAAGAAATTAATCGCCATAGAACGGGAACGCGCGTTAGCATTTTCAGTACGCCGGCAACTAACCATCAATACACAACCAACCGTGCACATACATAAATACGTGCAGCAATACTTGTAAGGAGAACGTCGCATCCGCAAGTATTCTTGTCTGCGTTAATTTCCATTCTGTTAATTTACTTCCGTTGTTTACCTTAGTACGCGCTGTGGTAAAATAATCGGGTGTCGGGTGGCACGTATTTGGTGAGCTGGGCACTCAAGTTGCGTGTGCTGGTCACCCTCCCCCGCCATGGCACATGGGAGGGGGGTGTGGCGGGCACTGTTCTTCCCGGCCTACAGTGTATTCATGCACTTCGTTGCTCAGTCCCTGCAGTTCTCTGGGACTTCGTCGTTACTAGACAGGTTATCATGGTATCGAATGCGCCTGTTGAATTAGGAGTACTGCCCAATGCATTTTTACAAAATGCTCAACTTTTTCCTCTTTTCTTATACCACATATAACGCAAGCACGAAATATATGTTGCAATGGAAAGGCACCCCTCCGGAGCCCTTGCTCTGAGAGCATCCAGTTAATTCGATTTAAATGCAGAAGAAATACAGTTAGCACAGTAAATTCAAATGACTCAAACCGTCAGTTCCCTGTCTACGCAGAGGCTCACTTTACCCTCGGTAAATCCCAATAGCAATTAAATTCTAAAAATAATGCACATGGCAAAGAACCGTAGGTAAGCTGGAGCTGAATGGGGATCTGTGAAGGGGATGTACGTTAAAGGCAAACAAGTTTAGGTTACCAAGCAAGCGAAAAATACAACCTGACTGCTTTCGGAAAACTTTGCGTGAACGCTCATGCTGAATAAAATTTCGAGCCCTCCCGATTACACTGCGCGTCCCAGCACAAGAATACTAAGTGCTTCGCAGTTGAATCAAGCGGGTACTTACCCAAAGAAAGAAGTTGCAATCAAATTAAGAGTGCAAAATTACCGCTGGATATTTCAGTGCAAGCTAGCTAGATCAATTGACTAAGCAGTTCTGAACTCTAATATACCATTCCAACTACACAATATCTTTTTCACCTTGCGTGTTTGTGAGTGAGTGAGAGCATCATTTCTTCAGCTGTACACACTAGAAAGCGTCGTCTCCACCTCCTTTCATAAAAATTACTTGTTATATGCATATGCACGCCTGTTGTTCAGTGGCATTAAAGCTGCGGAAAAGCCCTTGCGCTGAGATATCGGTGCTCGTGACAGAACCTCAGGTAGCAAAAATTAAACCGACAGCCTTGCGCTACGGTGCCCCTCGAAGACAAATGGCTGGCGCCTTCGTTGCCCGGCGCGCTCGTTAACAGTGAGCGGTGCATTGTGTTTTCTCTTCGTATCATATTCCGTGAGTAGCGAAGAATGAACGATAAATATTTGCTACCTCTAAGATCCTTCAGCGAGACGGGCGTTCCTGAGCCCAGCGGGACGTGTATTTTTATTTGCATAGTAACGGCAGGATGGAAGCTAATGCATTGTCTAATTGGAACGCTCTGACGCGTGCAATAGGATTGCAACATAACTGTTTGCAGCGTCACAATTGTGAAGGGCGCAATAACAGTTGAGTGTTCTTAGTGGATACGCATTGCAGCCGCAAAAGAAAACAAGAACTTATTGCACAGCCGATGGCAAGCGAATGCACGCACATACTGCCTTGATCTGATGTTTTAATTGAGGGTCGTGGCCAACCAATCTTACACTGGACCGAAAAGAGAGAGATGATATAGAAATTCCGATATATCACGCGTTAGCGCTGTTCGCGGTGAAACGGCGGGACCCATCCGCTTCTGCAATTCCTCGTGTCTTTGCCCTCATAATGGTATTGTCAAAGCCACGGGAGATAAGTGCGCCGGTGAATTTTCGGTCAGTGGCCGTGCGACAGTTTGTCCCATTTGCTGGTGACGCTCCATGGTGGCAATGGAACGCGAGCGATGTGTTGGGCAAACACCGGCGTATTGTTCTTCCAATACGGGGCACGCACACTCGAGTTGAACAATTAAGGTCCCTTCCAGGGGGGGGGGGTAACCTTTGTGCTCGCCGAAAGATAAAGGACAGGGCGCCAGGAGGGGGCCTCCGCATAAGCAACATCCATGCAGGAGGAAAAAGTACGCAAGGAAGACTGTACGCAGTTACCATCAAACATGAAAATCTTCAATATCAGCAGCTGGAAGCCCGGCTGCGCTCTCTGTAGGACAGAAGCCCACTGATCAAGAATTAACCCTCTCCTTCGCCACTTGCGGCCACCCTAACCCCGCAGGTTTCTTAAAAGGACAGTGAGGAGAACTCTATCAATTTTTTTTTGTTAGCAAAATATGATAGTTCGGCATTTCATGGCTTTGTTGCCGCTCGTCCGAGAGCGAAAGATTAATTTATTTCAAAGAAATTTGCATTCGAAGCTGAAAATTTTTTCCCGCCCTCGCGTTCAAACTCGGCGCACACTTATGACTTCACGGCGACTCTTATGACGTCATAGGACGGAGTGACGTGAAACGTGACGTAAACACACACTCCGTGATTTCTGGCAACTAGTGGTGCAGGAGGCGGCGTCGAGGAGGTTTCTCTTGGTTGCAAGAGCCAGGTTGTTTGTTTTGGTTTTTTGCCACAAAAAACGGATGGGTGCTCAACGGCGCTCGGGTTTAAAGTTGGCGGCTTGAAAGTAAACCCGATGCACGACGCTTCAATGGGTTCCGCGCATTTCCGGAGGTATGGGGTCCACTGAATCGCGTTCTCTCGCCCACTGGCATGTACCTTCATTTGTGTACTGTGAATGGATTAAATTAGCCGAGAGCACGAAGAGAACAGTTCCGCCCAACAGCCGAAGCTATTGAATGAAGCTTCAAACAAACGAGTTTGAGGAGAGCGGAGTCACGTTATCTGCCAGGTTCCAAACCTCTTTTAAAGCGACAGTTTTGCTGGCCCCGAACTTGCGATTTCGCAGTGGCGGTGCTCCGAGGAGGCACATGAGGTCACAACGCGCGCCTAGCCGCGGAGTCGAACCAGTCTGGCCGGGCCGGCGGCGGCTGGCGCACTCGGCGCGAAATAGAGACGTGCTCCAAGTCTCCGCCAGTGCAGTCAGAGTGCGCCGAAGCCACCGAACGCGTCGGCGGTCAAGAGCAGTTGGTGTATAGAAGGTCTCGCCTTGGCCGGCGTGACGTCGCCGTGCAGCGCGCGCGTTACGCCGGAGTAAAAAACGCGCCTTAACACAGCTTGCGCTAAACCGCTAACCAACGTATTTGGTGGCGTCATCTATAGGAACCACTGAAGCCCCCCGCACACACACTGAATAAAAAAAAAACGTGCGCCGATGCTTGGAATTGAACCAGGGCCTTCGGCGTTTGAGGCGGAGACGCTACCACTCCGCCACGGCGGCTGAAACGTGCACCGTGAATAAAGGCCCATCTAGTGAATGAACCCTTCCGATGCAGAAGTCTCCGCGCTTTCGCATATCCCGGCCTAACAGAGCTAGGCGATTAGCAATTTCTTTTCTTAACTGCGTTGTATTTTGTCTCCCTGCCCTAATAAACGATTTTCCTTAAGTAGTTCGAAGTTGACTGGCACAGCCGGGAATGTTTCGCCGGGCAAGGGTACGAAGACACAAGTGCTATTTATACTGCTAACTGCCTGGTATGATCACCGACCGTCGTGCCTTCATAGTTTTCATCGACCGTGGCGATCATCCGACCAGCCTTAACAGGCTCCTTCAAAGGTTAACTAGCACTTGAAGCGGCACTGCAGTTATTCTGCTGTTCAGCGCTTGTAAATCGAGGCGCGTCAAAAACAAAACCACGGGGCACGCAAAGCTCATAGACGCGAAGCGCCATAACAAACCGAAGCTCTCCTGGCCGCCTGTGGCGCCACCAAGCATCGGTTTTCTTTGCTTCCAACATTGAGGTTGTCTTTTGTCTCTCTTCCTTGTGTGATAAAAGTGCCCTATCGGCTTCAAAAGAAAACTTAATTCATTATTGAACCGCTCAACCTTTCTTTGTCAGCCTCAGAGATTAGTGGTTCCATTGAGTAAGGAAAATTCCTGCAAGGTGGCGTATCTTGTCCTATGATTTAATCACGCTTGTACTTGCGAGATTGGCCTGTGACGGTGATACCTGCATTTTGCTTCTTGCTATTTTTTACCTTACAAGAGCTTTGTTTTCAGAAAGAGTGGCGTTTTTGTGATCAGGAGATGGTATTCTAACGATACAAGACAACTTCAATTTCTCCTCAGTGTCCCTTTAATCTCGCCTTCGCACCCCACCCTCTCCCCGTCCCCTGTTACGCTCTGCTCCTATTGGAATCTACTTTTCTGCCCTAACCGACCTTCGGTTACATCTGCTCTACATATCACATATCCCGCCCGAGTCTCTAAACCACCGCCTGCATCCTTTCTCTATCACAGTTCGATGCGCTTTCGTGAGTTCGGTCTCAAGCCTTTCCGCTAGCCTTCAAGTGCGAGCACCAAAGGTGAGCACTGAAAAAACGAAACTATTACATACTTACCTCTTGATTGATAGTGGTTAAACGGTGTTCATAACACAAAAGTGCGCGCCAAATGCGGTCCGCCCCATTCATAGTTTATTATTTCCATTTCATGGCCCGGATCTGCGGTTACTGCTTGCCCTAGATTTTTTATTTGCCCTGTATTACTACTTAGCCTTGGTTTTATGTTACCTCTGCCGTAACCTCGCAGGCTAAGCGGAAATTGTTGGTTCCTTTCTAGAGTATCCAATATTATTTTAAAGATAAGAAAAATATATTCTTACCTTCAACGCGACAGTACAATTCGTCTTCTGACTTAGCAGGGCAGTGTTCTCTGGAAATGGTAGATTGTTTAGGTGTTCTTCATTATTTTCATCGCCGGATATGCCGCATTGAGCCCTTTGAACATCTAGTATAAATACGCGTTGAATAGGACCGCAGAGATTTCCTGCGGAGGATTATAGTCAATTTGCGGTCCCTGCGTGTAGCAATAGTGCCTTTTGCTTCGCCTAGAGGCGCTAGAAAATTCCTTTCAGTGCCCGTCCGTTTGGTGGGAAAATGTCCTTGCTGAAGACCTGGGTTAAAGGGAGTAAGGGATGAAAAACGTCACTTCTCCAGAGAAAAAAAGGAAGTAAACGAACAGAAATTAATGGGACACTTAATTATCATTATGTGGGATACTGCGATAGCATTGTCCCTCCGCGATACTGTTCCTGTGCTGCTAATGCACCATATGATACATAAATGCAATGCACACATATGGGCGCCCTCTATACTTGCGGGGATTCTTCACAGCGCACAACGGCCTTTCCGGCTGCATGCCAACAGAGAGCTTGGGTACATCCGCAGATGGCAAAGCGCCGCCTTGCCCGCCTTTAGCCTCCGCAGATCACGTGATACGCAACGTCACGCTCCGCTCAGTCAATTGAAATTAAGTGACTGAAGACGGTCACCGCAATTTTTTGCCGATTTGGCATCTGTAGCTTCAGCAATATAAAGTTACTGTCGTCACGACAGACAAACAGACAGACAGACAGACAGACAGACAGACAGACAGACAGACAGACAGACAGACAGACAGACAGACAGACAGACAGACAGACAGACAGACAGACAGACAGACAGACAGACAGACAGACAGACAGACAGACAGACAGACAGACAGACAGACAGACAGACAGACAGACAGACAGACAGACAGACAGACAGACAGACAGACAGACAGACAGACAGACAGACAGACAGACAGACAGACAGACAGACAGATGTTTTCTTTAGTAAAACAAGCTTTTTGGCAAGCTGGTTGCTTATCGTAGACATAACTGCAGCACGAAAAAAGCAGTGCTTGTCCGTGTCTTTGACCGCACTGTATTTTGAATCTAGTGTACTGTGGCGTGATGGGAGGGTGAAGCGGCTGTTTTGTATAGAAAGCTACATTGGCGACGAACTCGCAGTTTCGCGATGATCGCATTCCCACCGTTGTCGCACCGCACCACGTGGCCAATCACTTTACTGGTCACTTGACCAACAGCGTGACGAACCACGTGGCACCAACTAGCCAAACAACCAGACTAACCTGGACTTGCTATGGCTTAGCTTTAGCTACGTATATCTTGGCATAGCCGAGCTAAGCCACTGCCATTTTTTTTTGTAATGAGTGTTGATTTAGTGGCATGTGAGTAGAGCCCTCGAGGTTTCCTTCGTGGGTTTGGGTGTCCGATCTTCCTGGGCCCGGAGGGATAGTCCTAGAACGAGCGCATGAACGCACTGATTACCGGGGATCGAAACATGCCGAAGAACCCACGTGAAGGTTATCTCTTGGATAAGCATGTGTCCTGATGCAATAATGTGTCAGGTGGTTGGTGTGATAACGCTTTGCTGATAGTGACGGTACGCAGCTTGGGAGCCGGTGCAGATTTACCTGATGTTGGGATCGTGTGCAGCGTGTATGAGCGCCAAGGCGATGGCCGCGCCCTCCGTGGGCTTGTTGGCGTGGAGAGTGGCTGCTGCCCTGGTGTTCTGATGTCACCATCGTCGTAGACAGCGACAGCGGTATAATAGCCCCGTAGGGTGTGTTGAGCCGCGTCCACGTACAGAATATCGGGTCTGTCTCTGTAGTGTAATATTCAGCTCGGGCCTGGCGTCTGCCCTTGTGTAGATCGGGTTTCATATTTCTGGCTGAAGGTTTCATGTGGAGCTGGCCCTGGATGTCAGGTGGGATGATTTAATAGATGGGGGCAGGTTAGCAAATGGTGCGGGCCAGGTGAAGATGCCGTAGGAGCTGTTGGCCGGTTTCCGTGTTGGTTAGTAGAAGTATCTGGTTGCTGAGAATGGCGGCCGGCACTTCCCGCGTGCGCCGCATTCTTGGGGCAACGACATCCCCGGGCCGCCGGTGGAGGCGGCGGGAGCGCGCGTTCGCTGCTCTCGCTTCGCTGCCCGGTCCCAGAGGTCCAGCGGCGGGGTGCCAAAGATCTTCCGTACGCCTGCCGTGGGAGATGACCAGTGCGTGCGGCCACAACCGCTCGCAACGGTAGCCGTTCAATGAAGAGACTCACCCCAGCGCCGCGGAGTTCCGCATAGCCTTCGAGGTGGTGCTCCCGCGGCTGCTTCCGCTTCCCTCACGAGGAAGCTTACCGCTCGCAGAGCCGACGACTTTGTACCGAAGCATGATGGTGATGATGGTCGGCCTCGTCGAGACTGAGGAGGAAACAGGATTTCCGCATGGTATCGGGTGCCGGTATCAAAGATACTTTTTTGGAAGTATCATGCCCAACCCCGGTCTCTACCCCCACCACTGGTGTATCGAAAGTTCTAGCCGTAAGATTTTGCAAAAGTGCCATTGATTCAGTAACGGCCATTTTTTGGTTCCTGCTTTCATGCTTTATAGTGCAAAGGTGCCTGGTCGACGCTGTTTTTCATCCGTCGTACTGCATGAATGGCTCCGAAGAAAGCTCTCTTCGCAGCTTATGCTGCACCATAAGCCATTTTAAGCCGCTGTCAACCGGCTGGGTAAAAGTACGTACTGATTGTTCGTGGAGCACAACAGTCGTAGTAGAAAAATCAAAGTAGTCATGATGTTATGACATGTCTCCTGCACAAGGTTTAGCGGCAATTGATCCCATAGCAGCAGGAAGAAAACCAACCAACTGGAGCGTCGTATCATTGTTATATGAATGCCATCCAGCAAGAACAAAAAACTTCTTGCGAGAGTGGGATCCGAAGCACCGCTGCCGAAAACAAAGCAACTTTCTATTCCGGTGCCTCAGAAAATTAGGCTACGGCCACAACATTTTCATTTTAACATGATATTCTATACAGTGACACCATGTTCAAAGTCAGCCCAAAATCAAATAGTGCGAGGCCCCAAATGGCTAGAGGGGAAGGCCAAGCATGCCACCAAGAGGGAATGCCACTCTGGATGGAAGTCCGTCTGATCTTAAAAGTTTCTATTCCATCCAAAAGCTACCACCGCAGCCTGTCGGGATGCATGCATCGTGTAGAAACTGTACATTATTAAACATCAGTTTTCCTCCCGTCACCAAGCGGGCCGAAGTAATTGAAACCGAAACTAAACGCTACTACTTATATAAGGGCAATGGCGGCCAGGATCATGCACTTGGAGCTCCCAAAATAGTGTCAAATTTCCACTCTATCACAAACGGCTATGCACGCAAGGAGACCTGAATCGCTTAAAGTGTTACTTCTGATTTTTTTCCTCATTCGTAATCCAGGACGTATCGTTTTATTGACCGTTTTGCTCGGGAACCAAGCTGTCCACGTTAACGAACCGAGGACAGAGGACAGAGCACTAAGAATAATGTGTAGTGAACGCGTTCTCCTTCATACATTCTTTTCAGGAATTCTCAGCCAGGACTCATGTAATGACGTGCATAGAGGCAGACTTTGCTTACCAATGAAGGGTCGCCGTACTTGCGCATTTCTCCACGATAGGAGTATTGTCTAACAATGGCTTGGGCCATGGTACTGGCAGCAAGAAGAGCACAAACCAGCACCAAGCTCCCTGACATCGCGGTTATGCCTCTGCTCGCGTCTCCTTATCCAATGCCTAAGTGCGAACTGAAATCATGAACTCTTTAATAAGGAATTCCGCATGACATTTTAGAAATTTTTGGAGCGAGGGCGGTTCTGACGTACTTTTCTCGTCGGCGTATGGTATTTAAGTTGAAATGTTCTTCACGCCAACTGTTTTAAGTGATTGCGAACCGCTCTGTATGTTATCAGAAAAACAAAAAGGCCGTTCTTTTGCCATCTGAAAAGTTCTTTAAAATTCGCGTAGGCTCAAGGACTTAATAACGCGAGCAGAATGCACTGAAAAAAAAAGTCGGTTCAATCAAAATTTTCATAATTATTCATTCGTTGAGATTAGGTGTCAGGTGACGCGTCGCGATCGAAACCACACTCAACGCTTGTGAAAACCGAAACCAACTCGTTCATTCATCTAGGCAAATACTCTAACAGTGCTAAATATTCGCAAATGCTTCAAAAGTTGCTTCACTGGAGGAATTCTACGACGTCGCTAAATGTTCATCGTTTTCATAGTGAGCAGTAAAAGCCCTTTCGTGTGCGAAAGATGGTAGCATGCTAGGCTTCCACCCTGCTCAGATGAGTATAATAACGTTTTCAAACCACTCAGGGCAAATTTGCGGTGAAAGAGGTACGCTTTTTCTTCTCTATTTTCGGAGATGCCTGCCGAGATGGCGGCATTGCAGAAGCGTAACCTAGGCAATAATAGTGAAAGTAATACTCTTACTACCAGTCCTACCGACAACAGGAAAGTTTGTCTGTCTAATATTTTTCTCGATAAGACTGTTTGATAAATCTTCGACGGGTTATACTTCTTTTTGAAATGAGTTGTTTGCCGGCACGCAATTCTTCACGTGCCACATGGAAAGTAACGGATGCCTTGTACTTATTCTAGAGTTGTGTTTTCAGTTGCCTCTCAGTATTAAACCTCTGTTAATGTTTGTTATCCACAGCTTCCCTTAATACATGGATAAGTTGCAAAGGTAGTAGTTTCTGTAGTTTCAACACCCACAATATTTATGCTCTGGGGAACTCATATGGCGGTTAAGGATTTTAATATGCTTGTTAAATGTTTTCAGAGTAGGTCACTTTGGCCGCAGCAGCGCTTAAAGCATACTAACGGAATAACTTGTCTTGACCACCCTAACATCGCTGTTTAATATGTTGCTTTATTTCATGTACTCTGTTAGCACAGGATCTCGCGCTTTCAAAAACAATGCATGCAGCTGATATTTGGTTTGTATGCGATGATGTAGTGAGCTGTTTACCTACGGATTTCTGATCCTGTTTCTACGCATAGTTTTTTGTACCGGAAATGGGCTTTGTACAATCTATTATACCTAGTCAGGAAAATGTTACACGTATCATCGGCGTCGTTTGGGTCGTATATATTACTTCAGTCTTCATTAAGTACGGAACTGCGGAAGTTATCCAGTCTGTCTTGTGTTATACACCTCCTTCACCCCGCGACGTCACGAAGATGTGGTGGCGCTGATGTCAGCAGCGACTTTCGCATGATAGGCAAAACAGTTTCCGCCTTCCCGTGCCTACCGCAGATACCGGCGGCTGCATCATGTCTGCACACTGCAGAACCGGCATGTATTGACCAGCTGCGTCACTGTTGGATCAGCATGATAGCATAAAAGGAAATTTAAATTTGCCTCGATAGGTTTCTCGCAGATAAATACCGCATTAGGAAACTGGCTAACATCAGCATAGTGTGCTTATAACTGCGCACGCATTCATCACCTTGAGCCGGTGCGCACGGCGCGCCGGCAGGTTCACTCGCCCCCAAGGAATGCGTTCTTTATTTAACAGCACAGCGTGTTTTAATTGCGCGTTTTATGACATTTAATATTTACTTTAAAGTGCTTTTTAATATCACCGACGTAAATATTTGATTCGAGTAGAAAGAACTCTGGTAAGTTCTTGCGCGGTAACGTTGGTGTGCTTGGAATAGCGTACCGTAAGTGTGCTAAAAGACACTTCCTCTTCCATTGCATGATGCACGTGACATGTTTCATGATGTAGTCCATGATCGGGAAAGCTTGTTTGGAAAGAAGCAGCCGCAGGTGTGCTACTAACATACGTGGCTAGATTGAGAGGGGACGCGGCAATGACAGGTGTTTTGGTTATTTATGCATGCGATATGTAACTAAATTTTGTCCAAATATGAAATTGCTACGCTAGTTTCAGCAGTGCGCTTTATTTAACCATACCTGGTGCAGTTCATGGGTAACAATAACTAACACCCTCGCCAAGTCACCCCAAGGTCTTAAATAACTGAGTAGAAAGTGCGCAATTTTTTTTAGCCCTGTTCTGTATGATGACTCTATTAGTTATATTTTAGATGATCATGTACTTATGCATACATGTTTACATGAACATGTTTCTTACAAAAATAACAAACCTAGTACTGCACGCGTAGGAAAAAAAGTCATATTTATTACACTCTTTAATATCTCAGGAATCGTTTGCGACAAACAAAATCATTCGATATCCAAGCGTAACGAAATTACGAAAGTGTGAGTGATGCCAATCGCAGAAAATGTGAAAGGTCAGGAAACGAACCTTAACGTTTAGTCCCTCGTTTTTGGCCTCTTCGCTAGCGTTTTGGTCAAAGAAATGCGGCTATGAACTCAAAGAAATCCTCTAAGAAATCAAAGAAATTACCTCACAATTTTCGACGACCACACATCTAGAAAGCGTAATTTATAAATTTGTACTGAATATTTTGCTATAATTCCTCGTGACGAAACAGAAGATCCCAAGGCTAAGAAAGAAAATTATTGCAAGAATCAAGAAATTTCACCAAATCGGCCAGTTTAACAAGGGGAGAGAGAGGTCGGCCTCGCTGGTGCGTGATCCTGCGGCTAAAAACAGCGCTTTATCGAGACGGAGGAGAATGGGACACGACGCTGTCCCCACTTTTGGCACAGCGCGACACGTACGTACGTACGTATGCAACGCCTCCTCTAACTTAGAGGAGGCGTTGACGTATGTCAGCAGACGGTGAGCGCACGGTCTGCTCCGCCTATACAACGCCGGCACTTTCTCTCACTACTGTCCCGAAGGAAAATCATTCTGGCTAGAGCAGAGTGTCAGAAACTTCCTATTTTATTCAATAGCTAGCGTAGAAATCAACGGCTGAGACGCTTTCTGCTTACTGCTAACCATATATACAATACACAGTGGCGAACTATTTCTCTGAATACGCCGCACGTGGCCAACGCGAGCTCGTGTACTTCGAGAATTGGTATGCTAAGTTGAAAGCATCATCCATTGCTGTGATTCGCAGAAACTTAAAAAGCGCCTACAAGCCTTGAAAACCCGCGCTCAACGCCTCTCCGCGGCGCCACTCGCTGGCCTTTTGCCTACCGCGAGCCCGCTAGCGACTGCAGCGCCACCTCGTTTGTTTGCAAACATGCATGAGGTCTATAAGCTGGAAAATTTAATGACGGTGCATACCGCGTATTGCAACACGTTTCTTAAAGCAGGTATAGATCCCCATATGATCACTCAAATCACAAGCAACGACAGCCGATTTGACAAGTGATCTCATCATTTGTTATGAGTAAGTCCAAAGGAGTGGAAGAGCGTTGTTCAAAGCCAGTAGGTTGTTATAACATTTGTGCAGCCATTAGACGAGAGCACAACTTCAAGACGGTGCTGGAAGGAAGTGTCAGATAACATATAAATGTTAAAATCCCTGCCCCAGATCACAGTGCACTTGTTTTGAGTAATGAATTGCAAGAATCGATCTAGGGATTCAAGAAAAAAGCACGCGAGTTTCCACTTGGTGGCCGCCAGAAAACGAAAAATACAGTCGACAGCCAAGAACAGATAATAATTAAACGTCCTCTCATGAGAGAATACACTGTAAGTAATGCACATTGACTATCATATTTTATGAGCAAAGTTATCCTTCCACCTTTGTGGCTACTTTGGTGGTTGAGAAACAAGGTTTCGTAGGAAGGATGCATAAGTACAGAAGTATCACTAAAGCCGCCGCGGTGGCTGAGGGGTTACGGCGCTCGGCTAGCGGTCCGAAAGACGCGGGTGCGATCCCGGCCGCGGCGGTCGAATTTCGATGGAGGCGAAATTCTAGATGCCCATGTACTGTGCGATGTCAGTGCACGTTAAAGAACCCCAGATGGTCGAAATGACCGGAGCCCTTCACTACGGCGTCTCTCATAGCCTGAGTCGCTTTGGGACGTTAAACCCCCATAAACCAAACCAGAAGTATAACTAAGGCATGTCTCTGACACATCAACGCATCTAAACTAAAGCCAAAACTGTTTAGAAGCGATGTAAAGTCATCAAACTTATTGCAGAGTGATCGAGCATTGATATGAAAACAGTTTAAAGCGAAGTTTTCAAACTGTATTCTCCAGAAACAACACAAAATCAAGCACTTCTGATTGCAACGGTCATATAAACACATAACCAAGAATAGCATTTCAAGGTGGACTTTCATCGGCGGACATGTGAGCCACGTCACTCAATGACGCAATCCCCAAGATTGGCAATTTTTCCCCATGGCGAGCAAAAAATTTTTCGTTGCTGGTGCAGAGAGATGCCTATCCAGTGATCTATTTTACGAGCTTTAGCGGCGCCAAGTAGTGGCTTATTTCTGCGCGTAAGACGGTCATTGACAAAGGCAGGTTTATCAGGACCATCGTAACCAAGGGACAGCGTCGTGAGCTCGGCTTTGTGCGCTTTAGCAAGAATGTCATTTCGTTTGGTCTTACGCGTGAAACGAACAAGAAAAATCTTGCCCTGAGATTTGGATGTCTCTACTTTGTGGAAAATACCAATATCTGAATCAGCAATATCTACTCATATCTTTTTTCTAGTTCCTTGCATTGCAATCAAACCGCAGCGGTGGCCTAGTGGCTTGAGCATCCGCCTTGCATGCGGGAGGTACGGGGTTCGATCCTCAGTGCCGCCGGGTATGCACCGGTGATACAGTGGGTAAAAGATTTACTTTGCCTGGTGCTCGACTTCTTTCGGGTTATATAGTCGGGAAATAGGTCTTGGACCTTACCTCGTGCAATGAAAACTACATGCGCCATGGCACTCTTTGGCCAAAGCTGCCCTTGTGCCATAAATATTCATCTTCATAATCGTCTTCGTCAGCATTAGAATCGGTTCGTCAGGATCACCAGGCATACCTTTGATTTCAAGGATGTTAAATCTCTAATGTTGCTCCAGTTTTTCCGCCCTCAATTGTAGCCTTTCGTTTCCCTGTTCCAGTTCATGATTTCTCTCTACTAGTTTCCTTAGGTCCTGCTTCAGTTCTTTGACAGTTTTATGGATATCAGCAACAACATCACATGTGTCAGAGCAGAATTTAACTCTCCTTCAGAGATCTGATCTCTGCGCGCAGTTTCCTTCTGAACTAATCAAATTGTTTAGCCAAGGCTGTCGCTTCCTTCGATATTGTCACGAAAATTAGCACTCCATTGAAGAGAAAACACTTCAATGGAATATTCAGGTGTTGCTCAAATATTTACATGTCTTTTTTCTGTCTTATAAATATGCTGCCTGTGAAAAATAAAAGTTGTTGGAAGTTAGCGCCCGTGGTGTTCGTTTCTGTTATTTTTACCGTCTTCTGCTGCGCTTGAGTGTTTTCCATGTGCTCTTAGTTCGGCAGCAGTGCATAGAGGTGGGAGTGGACAACTTTGCAGTGATCTTTAGTATCACCTGCAGATATACAAGAAATGTGCTTGAGAGATGTGCTTCCGGAGCACTGCCGCCGAACTAATCCGGGCACTGCTGCGCGGTCTTCTTATATCCGCCGCGGTTATAGGGGTCAGGTAATGCGCTCTGACCGCGAGGCCATCTCCGTTACCGTGTGGCGGGCCAGTGACGTGCGGATGATGCCCGATGCGACGCTGTCTTCCACCCACGCTCCTTACGCCCGTTGCGTTAAACGCTGCAGATATGCAAGAAAGGTGCCTGGAAAGTATGCTTCCGGAGCAATGCCGCCGTACTCAGGGGTAGCACCCGCGTTAAGCTGGGAGTTTTTTAGCAATGATCTGGTGCCTGATTTATCCTCAGTAGAATGGCCGTGAGTGCGTGTCGGTGTGCCAGTAACTTCCTGCTTTTCGTTTAGAAGCTCTTGGCCGCTTTCGGAGGTTGCTAAATCTTTGGTAGGCCTCATCCTGTTCCACGATTAGACACGACTAGTGAAATAACCCGTTGTCATCCCCGCACACGCAAAGTCAATTCAGAACCAGTGGCGCAAAATGATGGGCCGAGGGGTGGGGGACAGGGTTGTCCTGACCCTCCATCGCTTAGTGTGGATAAACACAGAATTCGAACGTCCCCCCCCCCCCCCACCGAGATTCGTCCCGCGACTACTCGGTCGCCTTCGAATGATATATGAGCTGCACACGCAACACGAGGAAGCTGCGGGAGCGAGGAGGCCTCTTCACCTCCACAGAATGGCTCAGCAGAATCATATTGTCATAAAACAGGGCTGTCATTAGTACAATTTGCCCACAACCAAAGACCTACCATGATTGCGTGTGGTTGTATTTAACTTCAAGCCTCTGCTTTTTTGGCATTGAGTCAATCTGTGATTGAGACAGAAATGTTAAAGTGTAGTCCTGCGCGTCCGAGGGTCGGAACCACGCAAACCCTCGAAGCTTTCTTCGAAGCCTTTATCTTGTTCAGACCTGGCGAACGTTTCAAAAGTGCGTGAGACAGACGCTGACAGCAGGTGTGACTCTTGCCTTGGAGGCGTGCATGAAACAAAGGAAATGAGTGAAACACATTGAGCAATGTGCACCGCCACATATTCAGTTTCTTGAAACTGCCAGCCCAATTAGATAATTACGAATGTCCCTACCACAATCTCCGGCCCACGCCTCCAATGAGCCAAAAATAAACAAACATGTAGGCTGTTATTATAAAGCTAGAAAGTGATGCTAGGTTGGTGTACGGTTAATCGGGGTTTAACGTACCAAAGCTACTCGGCCTATGAGGGACGCTGTAGTGAAGGGCTCCGGGAATTTCGACCACCTGGGGTTCTTTAACGTGCACTGACATCGCACAGCACACGGGTCTCTAGAATTTCGCCTCCATCGACATTAGACCGCCAAGGCCGGGATCGAACCCGCGTGTTTCGAGTCAGAAGCCGAGCGCCATAACTGAGACATCACGGCGGCTTGGAAAATGATGCTAGATAATTGCTGTAGACATAGCACAACCGCTGAACTGAAACCCTTAACCGGCACAACGCAGTCTTCAGATTCGAGGAGAGCTACAAAACATAACTTCACACGCGGTGCTAGAGGTCTTCACGGGCCAGCAACTATAGACTGGGTCCGGCCATAACCACTTCTACTTCGGTCCGGACTATAAATGCTAGTGCCTGAAAAAAAAACCCTGAAAAATTGAAGAAAAAACAATTTAATTTTTTCCTTGGCCCAGAAGAAGGAAAAAACGAAAAAAAACGGTGTTATCTGCACAATCTTACCTCCCTACGCACTGTAAAATTTGTTATAAAGCAGTTGTTCAGAAGTTTGCCAAGCATCTGGAGCTGTTCGCTGGTGGCAGGGCCTTTGTAGCAATCAACCGCTGACTTCAGTCGAATGCCGGCTGCTCCGCGAATTCCCATATAGACTGTGTCGTGTGAAAGAAACTGATCGCAGTTCGGCAATGTGCATACGAAGCTGCACAACAGGCCTGCGGGAGAGCGTGCAAAAACTTGGGATTGAGCACTGGAATCTCAATTGATGTGTGAAAAGGCGCACAAGCAATATTTTACTGCCTGCAGGAGCGACGAACCACACCTATGCAGCGCTTTGCGTCGAATGTATTCTCTGTATTATATGTCACGACCTTTTCCTGAAAATATTTTGCAGCAGTTTGCATAGGTTGAATTATTAGTTGTATTAGTTTAATTATTAATTGAATATTTAAGGGCTTACTTCTGAGTTTCAAAGCAAATGGACTTCATGAAGAGCGTTTCTGTTTTTGTTCCCCCACATGTATTTTTCTAAAAAAGAAAAAACCCGAAAAGCTTTGTTTCGAGCAATATTTTAGAGTTTTGTTCTCACTTTGCGGAATACAAATTTCTCCATCGTAAAAAATTAAAGGCCTTAAGTATGGCACATTGGGTCCGAATATGCTAACAGGCTGCTGCATGTAGAAGAAATACGCTTATTAAGGATCGAAGCACCTTGTCAGCATAAAGATGTTATCGCCGAAGCAAAAGTGGCATGCACACGTTTTGTTTTTATGTGCGCAGTTTTATTTCCTAATGAATAATTCATATATAACATTCGTGAAGTGTTGTGCATATATGTTAATATTAGCTTTTTCTTTCATAACATGTCGCACTGCACCTTCGTAAAAAATGTCACTCTTGCCTCATGACGTTGTCTCGTATGCATTAAGATGCGCAGAACTTTGGATGCAACCACGCTTACAACTGAGGAATCTTAGTATATAAAAACATCTTTCATATAGGATTTCTCAGGCATGTTTTCCGGGCATGGTCTTTGAGCGGCAACGGATTCCAGTATTGAGTGTCGAAATCACACTTCCATTCGGATTTTAATCAAAATATAACGATATGCACTGGCTTCGAAAGCGACAATCGTATTTCACTAAGTGCTCATAAATCTTTCAGGCTAAAGTGGTCTGGCGATTTCGCGTTATATACCTTAGAGAGTGCGAAGTACCTTTTCTCGTTGTGCAAGCATATCAGTTCCATTTTGTTATTTTCTCAGATCTCTAGATACTTTGTATTGGAACCATCGAGCACGATAAACAGCCCTATGTCATCAAAAGGACTGTGACTGCATGAGCGCAAAGGTCATCAAAACTGAATTACAAAGGAATGTTCTTGTTTGTAAAAATAGCATACTTGAAGTGCAACACTTGAGAGTTACTAAATGTGCCAGGAAACTGTTTAACGCCAAACTATGATGCTGTAAGCATTTTAGTTTTGTCTATTAATAAAAGCATCTTTAATGAAAATCATGAAAGCCTGAATCTCCCACTATTCGATTTGTATTAGATTCGGTGTTCAGCTACGCTATTCGCATTCGATTCGGTAGCAAAGATACACAATTCGTATTCGATTTGGTTTGGAAAAAGTACCATTCGCACACTCCTAATGTATGACCTTGGGGGGCGCAATAATTTGACGTTTCGTGGGTAATAATCACTGCAGGAAGAGAGCAAAAATTCTTTTTTTAAAAAATCCCCGGTCGTTTGCCCCGGACGTAATGCAGTTTTGAGCGCAACTCTTCTTGCTGCGCGTTTACCAGCGCGTGTAGCAGGTATACGCATGCCTCGCTCATCACGGAAGAACTGGCTGGATGTATTATGCCGCGCTTTTTCATCGTGCTCTGCGTGCGTCATCACGCACTTTGTTCTGTAGCTGCATGCGTCACCGGCGGCGCGTGCGTCCCCACCACGGCTGCATTTTGCATCGCGCTTATACAGGGTGTCCCATTTAAATTTAGGCAGGGTTTAAAAATATCCCGTGGCACTCTAACAATACGCGACCGAATGCATTTTGCTGGCTATTATATGGAGTAAGTCACAGTATTTCTTGTATTGTGCTTAATTGCATGATCAGTCGAGATTAATTAAACAACTTAGCAAGCAAAAAAAGATGGTCGGAAAATTCCAATGAGAATGTTGAAGAACGGTCCGCAAAACGTCCATCTGAACCGTTTCTAGTTAGCTTTCCGTCTACACGTATTTTCGCTAGCATTTGCATCCACGCAGCAGGCGTAACGTTAAGAGACCGGAAGAAAGTAGAGTGGGTGAGAGAAAAAACGCTGATTAATGACATCCTGGTCGATATCAAAAAGATATGGGATTGGTCAGGACATGTAATGCGAAGGCAAGATAACCGCTGGTCCTTTAGGGTACCAGAGTGGATTCCAAGAAAAGGCAAGCGTAACAAAGGGCGACAGAATGTTAGGTGTACGGATGAGATTAAGAAGTTTGCGGGGATACGGTGGCCGTAGCTGTCAAAGGACAGGGTTATTTTGAGAGACATGGGAGAGGCCTTTGCCCTGCAGTGGGCGTAGTCAGGCTGATGATGATGATTATTATTACTCTTCAGAGTGTACACGTGAACAGAAAGCATTCCTGGGCGGCGAATATTACTGTACAATGTCAGCGTGACCTTGCTTTATGGAAATAGTTAAGGGAAGTTCCGCCGTCGTCCTGCCAGAGCAGATGTACGCTTAACGTTTGCGAACATATCTGTCGCTGATTCCTCGTAATCCCGGACTCAAGGACACTGGTGAACCAGACCGTGGCGTTTTTCTTAAGGCAGATCAGCGCTAAACTTCGTGAGGGTGTAAATGTTTGTTATATATGGATTGTATTGAAAGACTGCATACTTTAATACCGCTTGCCATTATTACACGTGAGAGCTGTTGTAGTTTTCAGGCAGTAGGAAGCCGTCCACAGACGGACGTCAGAGTCAAGTTAACTATGATGAAAAGTGCAGCGCTGCGTCAGCTATATCTTTAGTAGCGAGTGATAATAGCTGTGGAGCACACGCTGTAACAGATGTCGCGTGAACTTCAGCGAGTATGTCAACAAGTGCGCGCGCGAAGTGCGTCAGAGCTGTTTGGTTCGTAAACGACTCGCACTCAATCGCTTGATGCTGTGCCAGCTAGACGATGGGTAGCCTGAGTCTTTACCGGCAGGAAGAGCTTCGCGAACGGCTCCGCGAACGCGAACTCACACAACGACTACGCTGCGATCAGGAGCTGCGCGCCCGTGATGTGGAGCAAAAGTTTGCACGGGGATAGGATCGGTAAAGGCGAGCTCGCGATGCCAAGATGAGACAACGGCTCTAGCGTCAGGAAGTGCGCGCCCGCGCAGGCGTAGCCAACCGCGTAGCCAGAGCTAACCTGCTCAGCCTCAGTTCAGAGCTACGTCCACCGCTATGGACAAGGGTGGCGCTAGTGAACACTCTCAAGGCTCGCTTACACGCAAAACCCAAATACCCGCGAAAGCAGCAGATTGGACAGCCGTCGCCGTAGCTCAGTTGGTAGAGTACCGGACGCGATATTCGGAGGTCGTGGGTTCGGATCTCACCGGCGGCATGGTTGTTTTTTCTGCTGCTGTTTAAGTAATTTTCTTTAAACCAACCGATTGTCATTACAAATTAAAAAAAGAAAAAAATAGAAACAATTTCCTTGCATCTTTCGGTGACTATTGGCATCCTTAATATATATATATATATATATATATATATATATATATATATATATATATATATATATATATATATATATATATATATATATATATATATATATATATATATATATATATATATATATTCACATAAGGCTCTTCTGATTCCGCAATGCCTGTGAATGAATGAATTCCGCAATACCCTGATTCCGCAACGCCTGTATGAACTTTGAGGTTTCCACTGAGTCAAATGCTCTGTCGTGATCAATGAGCACTAAATATAGTGGTTGGTTTTATTCTCCGCACTCCATCACCTGATCAATAGTGTGAATATTGTCCATTGTCGAGTATCCTTTACGAAAGCCTGCCTTATCATTTGGTTGAATGAAGTCTAAGGTTGTCCTGACTCTAAAAATAAAAATAATATAATACTTGTTTATTTGGGTTAATTTAATTGGTTTGATCATAGAGGGTTGTGGCCAAGTACTACACCAGGGTGGCCAAATCCTGCTCTGGTGAGGGAGTGCGTTGTCGGTTTTTTTGGTCACCGAGATCAGGCCGCACTCCAGGCCTGGTTATGCAATTCCATCGACACGCAGCGAGCCATGGAAAGAAAAATGATAGGTGTAACGTTAAGAGATCAGAAGCGGGCAGAGTGGGTGAGGGAACAAACACGGGTTAATGACATCCTAGTCGAAATCAAGAGAAAGAAATGGGCTTGGGCAGGGCATGTAATGCGAAGGCAGGATAACCGCTGGTCTTTAAGGGTAACGGAATGGGTTCCAAGAGAAAGTAAGCGTAGCAGGGGGCGGCAGAAGGTTAGGTGGGCGGATGAGATTAAGAAGTTTGCAGGCAAAGGGTGGATGCAGCTGGCAAAGGATATGGTTAATTGGAGAGACATGGGAGAAGCCTTTGCCCTGCAGTGGGTGTAGTAAGGCTGATGATGATGATATTTGGGTTTATGCAGCGAAAACCGAGCACGTAAAGGCTAAAGGCTTAAAAAAAACGCCTGACAAGGGCACTTTTGCATTCACTACAAAGTGCATACTTTTGCAATGACTAAATTATACACTGAATAGTTACAAGGTATGAAAAAAGTCAGAAATGCAAGAAAATTTACACAGTCAACGAAACATCAGAAACACTGAATATTTCTATCAACAACCCATTAATCGCAAGAGCAAGGAAGCAGGTAATAAGAAGCATTCTGTTTAAAAGATTTCTCGGACCCATATTTCTGAATAATTTTCATGGCCTGTGTATGTTTATAAAGAATACTGGAAATTAAATGGGAAAGCATTAGGGTACCATAGTTCGTTCGCACAAGTGGCATTCGGTAGTTGTTGTGTCTTAACTTATGAGAAGCATTACTACTTGAGTGTAATTCAAGATATTTAGATGGATACAGTGTGTATACCTTAAAGATATGACAAAGCGATTTCAATTCAAATAATTGATCCACCTTTAGGACGGAGTACTCTAAAAAGTTGAAACCTGCGTGATCATTATAGGAAAGATTTTCGACGTATCGTATGGCTTTCTTCTGCAACTTATCAACCTCATGAGGTTAGTTTTTGCTGTACACCCACGAAATCAGTAAACAATAGTGAAGATGCGAATGAATTAGGGTGTAATATAATTGCCACTTCAGCCATTTGGGAACAATGTTTCTAATTTTATACAGCACACACAGTGACCTGGATGTGTTGGCATGAATCCTATTTATATGTAGGGCCCAGTTAAAGTGTTCTTCAAAAATGGTACCTAAAAACTTGTAGAAAGAAACGCGTTCAATAACACTGTTTTCGAAAGTAAGCTTTAACTACAATAACCTTTGTTTTACAAACATTTAATTCTAGTTTATTTATATTAAATCATAAGGATAATTCATGTAGCCATGCACTAGCGTCACCCTGAATATTATTAAGATGCATGCCGGAAAAAAAGCACACTAGTATCATCTGCATAAAGAATTACTGTAGGAGTTGTTGGGATGGATATAATATCATTAATATAAACAATAAAGAATATTGGACCCAGAATAGACCCTTTTGGGACACCATATAATACTTGGCCTAGTTGTGACTGATGGCCATTCAGATACGCGGACTGCAAGCGACCAGATAGATAACTGCGGATCAGTTTTAAGGCCACTCCTCAAATGCCATAAAACGTTGCTTATAAAATAATATGTCATGTTCAATAGAGTCAAAAGCCTTTTTGAAATCTAAAAAAACTCCGACTGTGTACTGTTTATCATCCATATTAGAAAATATTTTTTTTCTTTTATACTAAGCAGTGCCATTTCAGTTGACCTCTTCTCACGAAACCCGAACTGTTCATTGGAAAAAATTTTTCTGTCATCAAAGAACTTACATAGTCTAATTTTGAGCAAATATTCTAGCAGCTTAGAAAACAAAGGAAGCACAGATATAGGTCTGTAGTTATTTATATTGTCATATGAGCCACATTTGTGCAAAACAACCACTCTGACAATTTTCATACCGTCTGTAAAAATGCGGTGAGGTTTACAGTCCAGTGTACTGTGATTTTACATTGTTCACTGCCGATACCACGTAATCACAGGAGCTTTAAACGATGTGGTCATCATTGCTGGATGTAGGCGCGTAAGCCTGCACCACCTTCGGCTTGTACCTCTTATTAAACCTAATTATGATAGCTGCCACCCTTTCATTTGCACTATAGAGCTCGTCTATGTTGCCAGCTATGTCCTCAATGATGAGGAATCCCACACCTAGTTCTCGTCTGTCCGCTAATCTACGATAGCACAGTACATGCCCGCCCCTTAGAACTGCATATGCCTCATCTGTTCTCTTAACCTCACTAAGCTCTATGACATCCACCGCTAGTTCCTCGAACAGCACTGCTCGGCTAGCCTCACTGTATAATGTTCTAGCGTTAAAAGTTGGCGCCCTGTCCCGAGCCACACATTCTTAACAGCCTCCGCTCCGTCACAGGTCTGGCCCTCGCCTTGGTCAGTTGCTCCGCAGCCGCTGGGGACTGAGGGCCGAGGGTTAATTGGTTTGTTCATAGAAGGTTGTGGCCAAGTACTACACCGGGGGGGCCAAATCCTGCTCTGGTGAGGGAGTGCGTTGTCGGTTCTTGTCACCGAGATCAGGCCGCACCCCATGCCTGGTTATGCAATTTCATCTACACGCAGAGTTTCTTTTTTTAACTCTATGAATTGCGTGGGACTGGGATTCGAACCCCGGTCCTGTTGCACGCAGGGCTGATGCTCTACCTCTATGCTATCGCTGCATCCCGTCCTGTGCTTGTGGTGTACTGGAGATTCTGCCTGTGGCCACGCTGCTCGACGGACACAGGATGCAGGGCTCCATCGGAGCGTCTTCAGTGGCCATGTCTGGCCGCGGTAACAGAGCTGCCGAACCGGAAAGTATTTACCACGTTCTTTTGTCAGGTGTACTAACAGGGCGTTTAGTTTTAAATAGTTTCTTTTTGCAGGAGGATACACGGCCTGCCCGTACCGTACAGGGTGGAAGATTTCCGGGATGCGTTAGCTCAGCATCCGTTGCTCCCGGAAATTATCGCCCTAGGGGCATATCGGATGAGCCATGTCTGGGCCGTCATTTTCAAGGATGCCGAAACGGTAAATAAGATTGTTGGCGTCGGTGAGCTGCGTGTCACGAAACGCCTATGCCTGGTTATTGACCCTGCGAAACAGGACGTGCGAATGAAGCCGAACTGTCTGCTTTACAACATGCCTGACGAGCGCTGGCGAGTGCATGGCGTGTCAAAGGGCTCAGTCACTTGGCTCACCACTCTTATGTAGAAAGCTGGAGTAAAGCTTAATGACCTGCCGCAACAGCTGAACGTCGGCGGTGAGTTGGCGCTTATTGTCGTACAGGGCAGGCCTCCGTTGTGCCTTCGCTTTCGTGGCACAGGGCATATTCGCGAGGATTGTCGGGTCCCGCACTGCGGAGCCTGCCGACGGTTCGGGCACGAAGGTGGCCAGTGTACCCGCACTTACACGACCATTGCCGGCACTGGAACAAGAGAAGACTCGCCTGAGTTGCTGATGGACGAGGCAGAGGCGGAGGAGGCAGCCAGTGCAACATGCCAGCCAGTGGCTCGACTACAGCTTCCTTCACACCTCTAGCGAAAAAGGCAGCGACGACGACCAGTGCGCTAAAGCCTAGTGCAGAAGCACATCGTAATTCTAGGCAAGGCAGCGATGGCACGCCGGAGGACAGTTGACAGCCGCGGTCGAATCTCCGGACAGCGTGAAAGCTGTCAGCACTGATGCTGGACTCCGGTCAGGAGGCCGCCGCCCTACTGGTGGGGAAGATTCCCGCGGGGAGAGCATCGGCGAGAAGCCACAGTCCGGTGGTGGCAGCAATGAGCCGCCGCCCAGAACGCCAGAGATTCGGCGCCCGACTTTGAATCCGCCACCGAACTTCATGGCCGATTCACGGCCGTAGCTGTGCAATGTGCCTTTTTTTTTCAGTTGTCATGAGAAGCACCCAGCAGACAGTGTGCCTGGGTCTAGAACTGCCGCAGAGGGGCTATCGATGGATTTCCCGGCGCCTGTACTCGGGAGTCCAGGAATGCAGACACTATGCTGTGCCTCTGCCCTGCCTGGCTGCCAGCTTCTTCCGGGATTGGTCAGAACGAGTTCGACTGCAATGGCGATGCCTTTTCCCTTCCGCTTTCTATCGCTCCTGGAGAGCCGCGGCACTTGGGCGCCCAAGGACAAGCAATGGATCTCAAAAGGGCGATCCACGACTACGTTCTCAAGGTGCTAGAGACCGGACTGTCTTGGACCTTTAGTATTTCCACTGGTAAAGTGTGCCCTCGTTGCGTGTCACGCGCGATGTTTTTGAACTGGGCGATCGGACGGCTGTTCTTGCTTTTAAGTGATAGCCGAAATAGAGAACGGACTCCGAGTTGCTAGTATTAGTGATCGGAGCCTCTCGTCGAAGCGGCGGCAGTACCAACTGAGCCGCTTGTGTCTTGAAAATGACCTTGATATAGTGCCTGTGCAAGAAACAAAAGTATAGAGAGCGAGCAGCAGACACATTTTTTTTACTTTATTCAAGATAACCTCAAGGGCCCTCAGTTTGAGGGTATTACATGAGGGGTAAAGCACAAATAAATAATAGAGGATGCATAATAAAGCAAATATATAATAGGGCAAAGAGAAAGGAGGATAAACTCCACAAAACAAATAAAAGTGCAGGTATAACCATAAAAGGAAATAAAAATAGATATTTCCTAAAGAAAAAACTTGATAAGCAGGAACAACCGAAAAAAGGCATGAAATGATACACGAAAAGGCAAAAATACAAATACAAATAAAGACAGCGATCAAAAAACGCCAAGAAATGTCATGCATCAATGGCTCAACATAACAAGGGCGCATTTAGGTAGGGCAAGATGGTTTGAAAAAAAAAATGACATAAAATAAAAAACCTAGATGGCAATAGATGAACGAAGACGATCTTGGAATTTTGATATAGTAGTGTCGATTGCAATATGTAAAGGTGATTTTTTGGTGATTGCTTTAGTGAAGATCGGACAAACCATCCTCCAGTCAATGACAAGAGCGCTAACCTTTTGAGCACTCCGGTACATGATTGCAGTCTTGAAGATTTGGACTACGTGCTATAGAATGCTGCAAAACCCCAGTATACGCATTTTGAGGGAAAAAGTCGTGCCGGACATGACCAAATATACAGGGTGTCTCACCTTACACTTTACACAATTTTTGAAAATAGGCTTTTTGAGTTAAAAGACCGCTTTTTTCGGCATAGCTTTCTCAGCGGTGTAGTACATTAGAATACAGCTTAGACGTGCTAACTAGCAGGCTGTTTAACTAATACTGAATAGTTAACTTTTAACTATTACCATTAGGCTCCTTAATTATTGAAAGGCTTACAGCTCATCGTAATATCCATATAAGTTTTTATAATATAATTTTTTTAATTTAGAACAATTTTAGAATTGACAGCAAATCACAAACAGAAATGTACCATGCCCAAACAAAATGTCCTCAAAAGATAGCTGTGCTTCGTGAATTAGTAAAGATGAAAAAAAATTAACATCATGGCAGACAAAGGTGTGCTGGCTTCATTGTAAGCTTTCTGTGTTTTCGGCAACGTGTTTCAGGACAATGAGGAAACAAATGTGCTCGTGGCGTAGTGGTTATCACATCCGCCTAACACGCGGAAGTTTCTAGGTTGGATCCCTGGCAGGCACAGTCCTAGTTTTTTTTTTGCATTTGCACTGGCTCCCCATCTTTTACTTCCGCTGCCAGAAATATGGATGCGAAGTGAGGCAGTGCATGGGTCAGAATCAGGTTTATTGTTAGCCATAAACCTTAAAAGCTTAGGTGATCACGTCAATGGACGCTGTAACAAGCGCAAGATCGAGGAGCCACCTTCGGTCCACTTTCGATGTCGCTCAAACATTTTAATCAGAGTCGGCCGACCGAAGCTTCAGACTTGGAAACGCACCAGCGTGGACGCGGGCTCCCGCACCGTCAAGACAAAAACCTGAAATTGGACCGAATCAAAAGATGGGGGAGCCGATAAATCAGGGTCCTTCGCAGCGCATCAATCATACTAAGTGCAAATGCCAAAAAAAGGAACACTTGGACTGCGCCTACCAGGGATCGAACCTGGGACCTTCAGCGTGTAAGGCGGACGTGACAACGACTACACCACAAGCGCAGGAAGGTGCGGCAGGAAGGCACGTCTCGACACAACACTTTCCACGTACGGCATTGAAAAATTGAAAATTGGTTTTTGGGGCAAGGAAACGGAGCAGTATCTGTCTCACATCTCGGCGTACACCTGAACCGCGCCATATGAGAAGGGATAAAGGAGGGAACTAATGAAAAAAGGAAGAAAGAGGTGCCGTAGTGGAGGGCTCCGGAATAACTTCGACCACGCGGCTGCGTTTCGATGGAGTTTGGTTGATGACTTCTAATTAGTGAATTAACTAAATTGAATTAATAGAAATAAATGTTGTGTTTGAAGCAGAGTTGTGTGAGTGATTCGATGAGAGAATATGCAATTGCGTGAGGAGACTTACTTAGTAAAAATAAAATAATTATAAATAAAAAAATAACATAAATGAAAATACAAATAAAAATATAACAAAATTAAAAATAAGGAAATATAAAGAATTAAAAATAGAGGGAGAAAGAGAGGAAAGGAAAAGGCTTTCGCATTTCTTAAATGCAATCCTGTGTCTTTTTTTTGCGCAGTACACAGAGATCAAATGTTGAGATGAGAGACACTGATTGGAATACAAACTAAAAAAAACCATTAGACTATCAAACGCTTCTCCTACAAGAACGGATTTGAAGAAAATGTGGCAGCACATTGGCCGCAGTAAAGACTTTCCAATAGTATACATTCCTTGGCGAATTGTTCTTCAATGTGCACAATATTCAGCCTATTTGGATATTCACTGACATTTTTTCATGAAGAATAAAAATTTACTCGAAACAATTGCATATGCGGAGTGCAGTTAGTTATCGGCTTGCATAACCTCCAAGCTCAACAATGGAGCTTGAAAACTGCTAGCCGAGGTTTCAGCTCACAGCAACTCGTCCTACTGTGGCATATAAAATGAGCGACAATATATTGAATTAAACATCCACTCGCATATGCTATTTTGTTGTTCTCTACGCTTTTATGCTCTATCGTCTGCTCAAAGAGCCCTGGTACGGTCGCCAAGCTGTTCTCACAGTGTTCTGAGAAGGAGCATTAGTACAGGTGTTCAGAAGATTTGATTTTATTCAATTTGCAGCAGACTAATTAGCAGAAAGAATTCTGAAACTTAGTCCCGGCCGGCCACGGCGGATACGTCGTTTCGATGGAGGCGAGTTAAAGCAAAGCAACCGTGTACTGTTAAATGTCAGGGCACGCAGAAGAATAGATGCGGTGGCCTAATTCATGCATGTTTAGCCACCCACTACGGCGTCTCTTGGCCCATGGGGAGGTATACATCTCACATCTCCCATACATGTTGGTATACTGTATGCGCCCCCTTCCTCAGGACCATACCTCGCAACGCACACTTACTCTCCTAAAGATGCACAGCAGTGTGACTGGGGTTGACGTATGTACCCATAAGTTTCACTACAGTTATAGAGTTTTACAGTTTCACTACAGCTCCTATTTAATAACGTGCTCAATGAACTCATCAGCGCTTCAGAACTCACTCTCAATAACATCTACTATATGTTGTGGCTCTTGTAAGGAATAATTTATTTTCCTTTTTCAATAATGCTTCCTGTGACACTCACCAGATTCCTTTCGTGCGCTCAAAGATCTGCACTCCTAACGCGATGGCGTTAAAGGCCGGCCCGTTACCCGGAAAATCCGGCGTCGGCGTTGTGAGCGAAAAATGACGAGACACTGGCAGGTGGCCTCCCGGGAGCAGCCTAGGAGGCAGTTATTGGGCCACCTAGGTCACGGGACCTTGCGGAGTCATCCCAACCTGCCCGAGCAAACTGCCCACCGTGGCAGGTGGCAGTTAAATTAACGATTGGTCGCTCGGGACGAGCAACCTGGGTCGCACATGGCCCACCGCTGGAAGCATCTGCTATCGCAGGGTAGTGGCGCATCTCTTAACCACTGCGCCAGGAGGGTTATGAGGACTCGCAAGGATTTATGAATGTATACAGTAGAGAATAACCTCTTGCATATATGTGTTACCCCATAATGCTGTCACTGCATATCCCTAACTCGGAGCTTAAGTGTCCACAACAATTTTCGTTCGAGGAATCAGCGCAAAACAAATATACTGTGTGATGCCCGTCAATGCCAAAGAGCGCAATTTAAGCAACGGGTCCAGAGAAATATTTCTTTATATTATCGATCAAAGTGTTTTTACGCACTAGTTTCATACATTATACGAATAGTTTTTTTCCAGCCACTACCTCGGCCATGGGGACCGAATCAATTGGAGGAATGGAATAACGGCCGCGCGCCCTATGTAGTACGTGGTAGGCAAGAAAAAATTATTTGGACCACGCTTCGGCGGTCAAAGTTGTCTAAAGCCTTATCTAGCGAAAGTTAATACAGGTTTCATGCACAAGTAACGTTTACTTTTGCGCTTGCACGTGGAGGGAGCGAACATTTCTATTTCCGTTAGGCAACGCGCGGCAGAAGAGCTGGAGCGCCAAAGCGTGGTACATATTCCGCCCGTGGCAGTACGTGGTTATTTATGCTCTTGTGGCTTCATGAGCAGATGGGGAGCTTTTCTGCCTACCACAGAACCCCAAGTAATTGCAACCAATCCACATGGTGACATCCAAGAAACACGACTTGCCGCTTGCCCTCTCACAGTTTGTCTTAACAAAATTCTTCACGTGGGTAATATGCGGCTGTACAAAGTAGTTTGCAGGTCCGCTTCGTCATGGCTGAAGTCGCAGTAGCAGAACTAATCCGATTGCAATAGAAAAGCACCTTATTAGGAGATTTTCCGATGGCTTCTTTCAACAGCTGTGTTAAGAAACACACGAATGAGTTATTGACATTCTCAGCAGTAATTTAAACACCTACTGGATTTTGCAGCCTAGGCCTAGCTGCAAATTCCCATTTACTTTGTAAAATCGCGCCGTTAAATGCGAAATATGATGTTTAGAAGCCGGCAAAACCACTATTTACGAGGCTAACAAAACTAACTTGCGCCGGAATGCGCGCAGATACGGTTAAAGAAGCCCCATCAACGAGCTTTTAAGCTTCCATGACATGACGGAACACAGAATTCCCTCACTATATCGGCTCCCTCAAGGTTTGCACAGCTAGGAAGTAACGAGACGAGCAGTCGTTTGCCAACGCGTCTTTTACGTGCTTGGCTAGAGTTATAGTTTAATGTGCCACTGAATCGTCTAGTTTGATTAACAGAAAAGAGATAGAGGGGAAAACTACTCTGTATTCCTTAAATACATTTGTGTACGCACGCGGGCCACCATCCGCTGCGCTCCTCAGAGTAGCAGACGACGCGCCCATCCTGGAGCAACCGCAGCGCCACCGCCTAAGTAGCAATCGGGTGGTATTATAGGTGGTAGGTACGCGCGTCTCCCGCAACTGTTCTCCAACTGCCTTTATCTAAAAACGTTTTGGTACCCTAGAGGTATGGTGGCTAGATGACTAGGTACGCCGACCGGCGGGGGGAAGTGCGCACCCTTTTTTCATGACGCAGCGGTGGCGCCACTGGCGAAAGCCCGGTTCGCACCCGTTTAGGCATTTGCTATGCATGTATGAAGCCGATTCACTTCAGTATTACTATCGATATTACTGCGATAAATGATTTTATTGTGAGTAAACTGCACAAGGAAGAAAGGCAGAGACGTGTACATATTATAGTGTTTAGTAGAGTTAGTTCTTGGGCTTGTTGGTATTCTTGATTCAAGCTCATAGTTTTTCAGCGCAACGGTTGTGAGTCAGCGCTGTGTTCGTCCTTCTTCTTTGCCTTCTTCTTTTCTTTGGCTGTGTGCCGTTGCGCTGAAAAACTATGAGCTTGAATATTATAGTGTCAGGGATGCAGAGTTTGGAATATCTGACTCGTTCAGCTCGGCCGTAAGTGTAATATCAATTTTCCCTTGACTACTGTGTTCTATAAAGTTCTACCCTGAGTGCAAGTACAAAGTCCATATTAAGGCAACTTTTTCTAGTTTTCTTCTGAAAATGTCTGCAGTATCATGCAACCGCATTTCATGTATTTTAAAGAAATGCACGCTTAATGCATTTAGACGATGAACAGCGGTCTGACAAATTGGAAGTGATCGATAGAATATGAACATGTATTTAAATTCGATACAGAAGCGAATGAATGAACGTACAAAGTAAAGTAAATCATGAACATATAGGAGTGTTTATCAGCACTTGTAGTGAAATAACGACGTACAGTCGCGAGTAAAAAAAGATTAGCACACATGACGAAACACAGGAGCGCCGGAATGACAACGCGTGGCGCTGCGGCTGACGAAGAGGCTGATCACGAGAATGCCGGGCCGTTCCCGGGAAATCCTAAAGTATTAGGGGTGCTCAGTGGACTGTCACGGCCCAGCAAAAGTTAGTTTTCTGTCTCGCCCTCTCTCCTTTTCTTTAGCGCAGCCCTGCTCCCGCAGGCAGCTGGTGAAGAATAGGATAGTTTTTTTTGCTTGTTTGGCAGTTATTTTTGCGAGCAGCCTCAGCCGCGCTGCGCTTGGTAACTGCTTGAACATATCAGCATCCAGGAGCTGTCATGGCCTCCCAAGGAGGAAGAATGGAATATAATTAAAAATATATGGGGGTTCATGAAAAAGCGACTAGCTAAAAGGCAGCCGCACGAGTCATCGCCATATATCCTTTGGGCGGCGGTTCAAGAGGAATGGAGCAGGCTCCAGGCTCTTCCTCACCTTGCAAGCAGCCAGTTTGACTCCTTTCCTGAGCGCCTTGAAAGTGTTGTGAGGATCGGTGGGGCCTATGCACGCCATTAGTGCAACGACGTGTTTGCTCCCGCATCACGACAGCGAGATGGCTATTCTCCTTACAACTTTTCGTGTTATTGACGGGATAATGCTCCTGTTAATATTGTTACTACACTTATCCAACAAGGTGACTTGTGTGAATTAGTTGCATCGGGAAAATAGATTCTATCTGCTTTTCGAGCTTGTGTAATACTGGCTAAAAGCAGCGCTGTCTTCTATTGTTCTCGCGGGTTCCATTTGACAAACCTACACGGACATCAAAATAAAACAGTAATAAAAAAGAAGCCATCTTTCCTCATGATAACCGAGACAGAATAAATGCCGCATGCACGTGGACTTCCGGGTCGTTCCTGCGGTTTCGTTTGTGCAGGCATTGCTTGCAGACGTGCGGTTTCGACCTTTCTTTAATACCAACGCTCACATCGCTGAAAAAATGGCGTTGTGCGCTGCCTCAAACTACAGCAACTTCACTGCAACAGAATGCAACATGTTCCAAGTGCCGTCAAGTAGTGAACGGCGAAAACAGTACGCCGTTGCGATCCGCTGGCAGGCTGCCTGCTACGAGCTCCACGGATAACCCTTAAATGGTTTTGCTTCGAGCATTTTGTTGGTGGTAAACGTTTCAGAGCGTTGTCGAAGTTTGGGAATTTGGTTAAGTAGGCTGTTTTCTCTCCTTGAGGGGCACCAGCTTCTGTCTCGGATAACTTCGGCCACAGACGGCCTCGCGCGGTCGTAGGTGTGCAGATATGTGCTATTTGGCCTCCTTCACTGCAGCTCTGAAAGATCTTAAAGGACCGAACGATTTATTCCTAAGAAGTTTGTGCTGCATGCGAGTTCTGGAATTCAGAGCTAACACTTTAGGCCTATGCGATCACAACCGTCAGCTGCAGAAACGGCGACACCGGCCATGGTGGGGTCCCGTTGCCCGACATTGTTGGTCGCAGTACATGTTTACGAGCACTTTTAGGATTTATAAATTGTTTTATAAGAACATATTTCCCAACTTCATACCCAAAGTGAACCACGTTTTCACCACAGACTAGTCGACCGACATGAGCACACAGCAGGTGTGGAGAAAGTGAGCTGTTACGTTAAAGTTACGCGTTTGTGTGGACCTGCATGTTGCAGTTATGTTTCTCCGTTTCCTGTGTGCGGAGAGGAAGGGTGACAGACAAGCTTATCACATTACAAATTTATTAGAAGTATTCGCCATTATTTCTTTTCATGCTCTGAGGCAGTAAGTTATGAGAAGCTCCACTTCAGGATAGCCAAGCTTAAAGAAAATTTAGCAGTCAACATAGTCTAGCTGCTTTTTACTTTTCATCGTACAGCAAGTAGGAGAGTTGACATCTGAGACAAAATTTTATAATACCGAGCTGTCGCTGTGCAGCAAAGCATCAGAAGAAAACTGTCTATGTGCTGAACATGCAAGTGAAGTAGATACATGTCTGCGTGTCTAGCTCACGTGTGATGTATTGCATGCTTGCATGTCGTAATATTGCACTGAATGGTTGACTTATTAATTGAGAGTGACGTTGGTAATTTAAAGAAGTGCAGAATGCTGCAAGGACGCCAAAGTCTGGTCTTGTGTTCGGCACGGTCAATTATCTGTAAGCATAAAGAGCAATAAACATGCTATAAAACTGATAGTTTTAAAAGGCCGAGGAACACATTGTGTTCACATACATTCTAGATTTTTTGGCATCACTAGTGTCTTGGGGACAGTTTACCAAAGTAATTAACATACAAGCAATGCCGCAGTGTTCACGCCAAAACTAAACTGGGTGGAAATGCCTCTCGTTCAACTGCGCAGAAGACGTGGTCAAAGGAACTTGTAGAAAATGCGGAAAACAACTCGAATCAAGTTTCTGTGTGTGGTGGAAAAGTCGAAGCATGATTTGTTTACGCTCTACCATACTAATTATTATAATTTACGATTTTTTACCCGGATCTCCTGCATTAAACTCATTTATTGCATGCTGTGCTGTTTAAAATATTTCTGCAAGAGTTTTTGCAAGACAAATGCTATATCAGATGTTATTACCAACGTGACAAGAAGAGTTTACAATTAACAGCCGATGAACTTTCTCATTTTTCAGTCCAACAGTAAAGCTGCCTATGTGACTATGTGACGAGTTCTTTTTGTGGCTACGGTCTGCTTTCTGTTTTGTCTTTGCGCCTGACTTCGCTTATGTTGTACTGCCTGCAGCGAAGCTGTGCAGCAGGCTTTGATGCCTTGCTTTGGCTTGAGGTTTTGATTAAAAAAACACAAGGCAAGCTAATCTTTTGCCTAGTTGCTTGTGTTATTCCTTGCCTACCTTATCTTGAACACTTCGCACACAATGCAGAAGTTATGTATTTCCACATTTCTGTGCATATGCATCAGCAGCTGAGGCGCCCACCATTGGGGACATCTGTCGTACATTGGCTGTTGGTTCTTCTTCGACTAGGCTCCGAGCACTAAGTACACGACAGCAAAAAGGCTACAGGCTCGCCTCTGCCTTGATGGGAAGCCACATTGATTTACTTCCTGAAGCTAGTGAAAATTCAAGAGATGCCATAAAACAAAGCGTTTACTTCAGTACCTCTTTTTCATCTACATAATGCAGCAAACAGCGTTGGGAAATCAAGCACAGGAGTTCTTAACCTTCAGAACTGCAAGTTACATGTAAACGGCATGTAATGTCCCACACCACCATGCAGGCTGTGAAATGCATTGCAGTGCATAACTATGCGTGGTTAATTTTGTATGTGAGTGAGGTTCTTGTGCTCGCACCAAAGCCTCAGTAAACGGGTTCACCTCTCTCAGTGCCGGAATAGCTGCTATGTCACTTGCCTATCCATGCCCTAGACGCACATTAGATGAGGTGTTCAGCCATAAAGTCTCGGATGATGCATGCTCGGTGCAATTCAAGCTGGCAGAAAGAGTACAGTAGGGCTGAAAATGCAACAAATTTGTCATGCAGTTGCATTTTTGCATTAAAGACAAACTGAAATTCAGTTGCTTGAGACAGTCGTTAGGCATGCCAGCTTGTTCAGTAATTATTCCATAAGCCATAGCAAATATTCGACAAAAGCAGTTGAGCTGACAAGAGCATTAATCGACAGCAAAACAGATTGTGCACCTTTGCTAAGTTTGTGAAGCATTGTTAAGTACAGACTTTTGGAGGAGCTCAACGCGCCACATATGCCAAATTTAGCGCAGCAAATAAAACGCGGTCTACCTTGCTTGCAGGCAACTACAGCTCCGGTGCTACCGCGTGGAAAGAAACCCTCAGATGCAGTGCAACACATGAAAGCTTCGTAAAGGGTATAAAATCACAAAATATTGTAAATGGTATGAAGTTAGGTCTAGAATCAATACATAGGCATTGAGGGAGGCCGTAGTGAAAGGCTCCGAATTAGTTTAGACGGGTTCTATCGCACAGCACACTGGCGCCTTTCGTGCTTCGCCTCCTGCGAAACGCGGCCTCCGCGTTCCGGATTCGGTCTCCGATTCGGTAGCCGACTGCCCTAACCACTAGGCCACCGCGGATGGCGTAGAAAAAGTACCGCAAGTGCTCCGAGAATTTGCATGATGCAAGCTCTTCGCCGTCGCAGCCACTCTGCTACAACGTGTAAAGCAGTGCGCTCGTATACATAATGCTAGGCTGCGGTTGCTGGTAGTCCATATATTCAGCGCCTGGTAGCGTGAAATCTCTCAGAAATATGTACCCCATCATATATTAGAGATCAATATAGCAGCCGCATGATAACAGTAACAACAGGAGAACTTTTTAGCGAGTGAATGATACGTCTTAAACTTCTGCGCGAACAGACGACGCACGCCGAAACGTTCGCATTTGCAACGCTTTTTCACCATTAATTCAAATACGAAATTATTGAGCGCGGAAATAATCACGTACAGGATTCTGATCTTTTTTACGGCTTCATTCGCGCGTATTAACGCATGAAGAGCCGAATTCAAGCTTGTCAGTTCTGCATTTCAAGCAGAGCGCTGTACACACGCATCTCGCCGAACGACCCGGAAGTCGGAGTACCCAGCATGCCTTGCGGCCCGTTCAGATTGTTTCAATTATTTATTGAAAAACTCAGACTATCATAAGCTACCCTACAGTGTTCTATAAGGTTTTGTAGTGGCAAAGCGGCGCTCTCCCCATGAGGTTTTAGAAGCAGTTGCCGTGGCGCGGCGATGGCGTAGACTCCTGCAGCAGCCACAGCGCGTCGTCGATACGCGCGCTGCGCGGCTACGAGGGGCCGACAGGACATTCGCACTGTTTTTTTATGGCTTTATCTCATAAGTATGCCATTTTATTTAATGCATCGCCACTTGGCTGCCAATGAAGATGCAAAAAACGAATGGATAATTATTTTTAACGTTTCAAAGGGAAATCATTTGCTTCGTTTCATTGACGGCGCCAGCGGGAGGCAAGGGATGGCGGCCGCTACCCCGAAAATTTGCCGGCCCTCCTTTCTGTCACTGGAGGAATTGATTTTGTTCGCTCACCAGCACCTAGGCAGCTCATTCTTTGCGTTGCGTTATATGAAACCAATATATCGCTGTCTCAATGCCGCAATTTGTTCTTTTTATTTTGCCTTGAAGAGGAACAATGCCCAAAAAGTAACTCCCCCTTCGACGTACGCTACCCCCGTGGGATATCCTGGGCAGCCCTTGGAATGGTAAAACCATAACCTACAACTTCTGGCTGCAAGTTTGTTCTATTTGAAAAAAAGGAAATTTAACTGTCAATATTGGTTTTTCCGGGGTTTGGTTTCATTTTTTTTTTCAAGAATGTCAAGTGGAATATCTTTTCAGACGAAATCGGATAGCGCTTGAACGATGAGTCCGCAAGTGCCTTTTATTGTTTCGCTCACTCTTTGAGGTTCACATCACTGGACGCCGGATCCTTAATTTTTTTTCTATGCAACAATTCAGAACCGTTCTGACTGTAGTTTTATTCGTGAAAATTTTATAGTGCTATTAAAATATCATGCGCTCAAGGCGTTCTTGTAACGTTACTAGAAGATTTTACAGTTACCCTTTTATTGTTGGACATTTCATGGCTGATGGAACGGGCGGATGAAGAATCAGCTGCATGGGAGTACGGCGCCCACTATTTAATGAAGGCCATTCATGCATTCATGCAGATCTCCTCATCGTGCGCGATTTTCTACCCATGGTGTCAGTGCTTATTCCTTGTTCTTCACTTAAATAGGTTGCGCAATTAATTATAATGGCCAACCCATACTGTTACTGGTGGTTCTAATACTCGCTTCTCAAAGCTTTGTTTTTCGCTACTAATTAATAATGTAGACCTTATAATTGAGTTCCATGTCGCTCCTGCCTAATCTTTGAAATCACTTGTTTTTCAAATTTAAGTTTAACGTTAACGTAACCACAAGCCAAATAAATGCAGTTTTAGAATTATAAAGTGCTAATTATTATGCAGTTAACACAACGAACTTTCGCTGTTAATAGAGCATTCATTTTGGGCTTGGACGTACATTCTCAGATGGGACATATTCACCAATATAATAACAGCTGTTATGTTCACATGATATATATATATGCAGAAAACTGACTGCCCCATTTCCACGTTGTACTGGTGCTCAAGCGATGGAAAGAGGGATTCATAGGTACCGTGGCGGATGCCTTAATGGTGTCACTGCAGTGACTGCGGCTGCCTGCCAGTCTTTGAGAGCTGCTCAGTGATCACGAATAGTGGCCGCCTTACCAAATAAATAACTGAGACCGTTCAAACTACTCCTGCCGCATCAGCGAGCTAGCCCTCTTCGTCGTTTCTGTCCGCGTCGGCGGACGCAGGTCTCTAATCTGTTTGTCTCTTCGCATAGCTTTATTTACTGCCTTCTTTTACCTTCTTAATGAGCACTTGCTTGATTGTATTTTTTTTCGCGCTTCCCTTTTCTTTCGCCGCCGTGATGACTGGTCAATGGTTATAGTGCGCGCACGGCTGCTGGCCCGAAAGATTCGGGTTTGATCCCGGCCACGGCTGTCGCATATTTAGATGGAGGCGAAGTGCTATAATGGCACGCGCGTACTGTGTGGTGTAAGCGCACATTAAAGAACGTACCGCAGGGGTTCGAAGTTATCCAGAGTGTCTACGGCGTCCTTCGTAACCCGAGTCACTTGTCCCAATAGCGACTCAGGTTACGAAGATAAACCCCAGGTTGAACCCCATGAAACCGATCCAAACGCTTCACTTTATCTTCTCAAACCTTCCGTTCGTTCCTTTTACTCTTCGTCCACACCCTTTCATTCTTGCTTTACCGTCGTTTCGTGCGCTTGCCGAGTGGTTTGACGTCCATTTCATTTAGCCAATCTTCTTTCACCTCCTTCTCTAGCTTCACTGCTCACCCCTTGTGATTGTGTAATTGTTCGTCAACTTTGCCCGCGTTCGCTGGCCGCCTTCTTGCTCTTCAGCGCACTTTCCCTGCCCCAGATGGTTTTCTGCTGTACGTGCCTTTGGCTGGCAATGCATCCTCATGGTGCCCCACTCAGGCGAAATATTCGCGGTCGGCTGGGTGTGGAGTAGTACCCGCGTTTTTTAGACTTTTTATATATGCTTATGTCTCCGAGGGACGCGCTTACCCGCTTTTATTAACTCAACGTGCATAAAGCGCCACCTTTTCTCAAAGACAACGCTCAAACTCACTGAATGCAACGACGCAGCAGCGCAGATGGCCGGCTTTTCCCCTACCGTATTCGACGGCAGCGCCGCGCGCGGCCAACCGCTTTTTTTTTGCTTCAGCGCCTCCCATCGAAACCCGCTTCGCTCTTGCCACTACCACTCCTTCTAGAACACTGTAAGCTTGCCTAAGGTCTGTGCAATGTCTCCTGAAGTGCATGCCTGAAGCGCGAGGGTTTTTTCTTCCCGCCGTAGAGCGCGCGTCCGCCGTATGGCGGCACTGTCAGATGATCCCATTATGTTAATAAAGAAGCTAGGACCAAAATTCAAGTAAACATTAATACAGGTAGTCAATAAAATGATAGTGGATGGGAAAGTCCCCGATGAATGGCGATTAAGTAGATTGAACATGATATATAAGGAAAGGGGGACAAAGCTGACGTAGGCAACTACCATCCCATAACAATCACATCAGTGGTTTACAGGGTGGTGATGCAGATTATAACGGACAGATTGCAGGATTTGGTGAATAACGAGGGGCTGCTTGGCAAGCTACAAAATGGTTTCCGGAAAAAAAGGAGGTTGGAGGACAATCTGTTTTCATTGATGCAGTGTACAGAGATTGCTGAAAAAGAACACAGGCCCCTGTGGCTAGCATTTCTGGATATTAGAGGAGCCTATGACAACGTTATTTAAGAGTCTTTGTGGGACATACTGGGTGCATTGGTTGTGGAAGATGGAGTAATTAATATTTTAAAAGATATATCTAAAGGTAACAGAGTGCTTATAAAATGGGAAAAAATGTATCAGGGCCGGTAGAGATACAGCGGGGGCTTAGGCAAAGATGCCCTCTGTCTACTTTGTTGTTCATGTTGTACCTGCAAGGTTTGGAGACCAAGCTAGAGAGGAGCGGACTAGGCTTAAACCTTTCTTTTTTCAAGCAAGGAGAATTGATTAAACAGTCATTACCGGGACTAACATACGCCGATGATATAGTGCTAATAGCTGACAGCAAGGAAGATTTACAGAAGTTGATAGACATATGTGGTACAGAGGAAGATAGATTAGGTTTCATGTTTAGTAAGGAAACATTTGCAGTCATGAGATTTAATGATGAGGGCGGCGAGCATAGAATACAGGAGTTCACGCTAGAAGTAGTGGATGAGCACAAGTATCTTGGGGTGTGGATAAATAACGGTGCTGAGTATATGACAGAGCATGAAAAATCTGTAATTAATAAAGCTAGTACGAATGCAGCTGTCATGAAAAATAAGGCACTGTGGAATTACAATACGTATGAAGTGGTAAGAGGGATCTGGAAAGAGGTGATCATTCCTAGCCTGACTTTCGGTAATGCGGTCCTGTGCATGAGATCAGATGTTCAAGCAAGGTTAGAAATCAAACCGGCGTAGGGAGGCTAGCTTTGGTAGCACATGACCATACTCCTAATCAGCGGGTACAGGGTGATATATGGGGTGGGCGTCGCTCGAGAGCAGAGAAGCTAGCAGTAAAATAACATTTGAGGAGTGATTGAGAAAAATGGGGGAAAAGCAGTGGGCTAGGAAAGTTTTAAGATACCTGTATATAAAGAAAGATGACACGAAATGGAGAAAGCTAAATAGAAAATTGACAAGCAAATATCTGGACAGCAGTAGGGGGGGGGGGACAAATCAGCAATTATCTCATAAGAAAAAGGTTAAATAAAGAGAGAGAGCACTGTGGAAAACAGTGATGCTGACGAAATCAGTACTAGGAACATACAGGATCTTTAAGCAGGAAATTGCCAAATAAAATATCTGCGGCAATTGTAGGGGAAGCTCTTTGTTGTTTGAGGCCAGGACTGGAGTTTTGTGAACTAAGACATATAGAGCCTGATATCACGAGATAGACACGTTGTGCGCTGCGTGCGGAGAGGAGGAGGAAACGGCTGAACACTTGATACTTTTCTGTAAAGGGCTTCACCCTACAGTGGAAAGCAGCGGGGCTGATTTATCCAAGGCATTGGGGTTTAAAAACAGCGAAGGGAAAGTAGATTTTAAGCGGGTAGAAGTAGCCAAGCGAAGGTTATCTGACTGGTGGCTAAAATCATATACAAGAGTAAAATTTCATGTCATAACTTGGTGGCTTGAGCCACCGCCCGATTTAAAGGGTTCTGCCTTATCCATCCACCCATCTAACAGACGACACGCAGGCCACACAAAATTTTCTTGTGACTGCCGTTGCAGCAAAAAGTATGCCTTAAGGTGCGCTGTTTCTTATATTATTTTTCTGTGGTGTGTTTAGTGTTACTGTTTGACAAGTGACGCTTCGATGACTGCAGTTGCTGGAGGGAGTAGCGAGGGAAACTGCATTGCTGTTGCGTTCCGTTGTGAATGTCGAGTCAGCAAAACAAGAAGTCTGGAATTTCGTCCCATGAAATTCCTGCTGACTAAGAACTCCGGGAAAGACGGCTCAAGGTAATTCGAAGAGAAAACTGGCAGCAAAACACGACATAAAAATATTCTGCAGTTTGTAGCTTGCATTTACAGCCAAGGAAATGCTACTGTACACAGTTTGACAGGCCACCAAGACAGGGGTGGACTCTTTTAACCGACGTCAGCGCACCTAAGAGTGTTACAGGGCTTCAAGAAGTTCGTTGATATCATGCTCAAAGGTCGAACGCATCTTAAAAGGCCACTGGACACATGCTTGCTCTACAGTGTGAACAAAATCGCGGGTTTGCCAGTCCTGAGAACAAGGATAGTGGCATATTATGTGCAAAAGTTCATCAAACCGTTGCTAACAAACCATGCGCTTGACATAGCAGACAAGAACGCCGTTGCGAAGATGTACAACAAGAAACCTCTTTCCCGAAAATTCTTGAAACTGCAGTAAGAAACGAATTCCGCCGCCTTCATCGCACCGAAGCATGCCATTTTTCCTTCTAAGTGCGCACGTGTCTGTGCCTTCAAGCACAGTTTTTTAAATATTCACAAGTCGCTCGCCATGCCTGATGCTCTCCTTGTTCCAGTTGTCTATTCATCAACACACGTGCTTGTCATTTGGAGAATTCCGGTCAGTCAGGCCTGCTGTGTTACTCCCAAAGTCACTGTGCACGTGTGCATCACACATGAACCTAGTGAGCTGTGTTTCTAGCGAAAAGAATAGAGAAGAGGCGCATGGGCTTATTTGAAATTTGTCAACGTTATTCAAGGAAGTACCGTTCGGCGAAAGCTCGTCGGAAAAATGACCAGAAACAGCGCAGATAGGAAGCCCTCCAAGAGCTGATTCACCCGATCGAAACATATCTCGAAATGCTCCGCAGCAAGATTGTAACCGACGCGCGCTTCGCAAAGCTCTAAGAACATTAGATATGAGGGATGAGCCCCCTGCGGGCCAGCGAATCCCCAGGCAAGTTCAGTAAAGAAAAGAAGACTCCCCAGGCAAGTTACCGCGACGTCTCCGGTTTCCAACCATTGGGCGCCATATGCAGTCCTCCTTTGCCACGGGTCACCTGGCTACAGTTGAGAGCGCAGATAATTTTGGACTTCCTCCTGCCCTTATTCTATGTCATGGATTATTTTCCCTTTTTGCTATACTGAAGTAGTTTATTTCTTACCATTGGCAACAGTATACAATATATACAACCATGCATCATGCAGTCTAAATACTTATTTTGCGGCATTTCTAGCCACTTCAAGCACATGCTCCAATATGGTTGTTTCGAACATGTTCCTTTGGTTGTAAACGGTCCAAAAGTTACTGGTTATGCAGCAGACAAAAGGTCCTATCGGCATGATAGAACGGGGTGCACACGCTTTTAGATTTCGAAATCGAAACTGATGATCCTCTCTCAGTAATAATAATTGTTTTTTGGGGAAGGAAATGGCGCAGTATCTATCTCATATATCGGCGGACACCTGAACCGCGCCGTAAGGGAAAAGATAAAGGAGGGAGTGAAAGAAGAAAAGAGGAACGAGGTGCCGTAGTGGAGGGCTCCGGTAAAATTTCGACCACCCGGGGATCTTTAACGTGCACTGACATCGCACATCACACGGGTGACATAGCGTTTTGCCTCCATAAAAACACAGCCGCCGCGGTCGCGTTCGAACTCCGGAACTCCAGTTCAGTAGCCGAGCGCCCTAACCACTGAGCCACCGCGCCGTAATGTATGGAAGTCAGCTTAGACTTTTAAGCATTTTCAGCACTCTGAGACATCCAAAAACATGTTTTTGTAGTTAACGAACTGAAAGTTGTTCCTCAAAGCCCTAAAAAAGGATGAAACAGAATGATCGGGCGCTGCGCATCACAGCTAGTCTCCCAGCCATATTGAAACCGAAAATTGAATGGATAGATGGACGGATGGATGGAATGGAATGGATGGATGGATGGATTAGAGGCTGCCAGGCAGCCCTTGGCTTGTTGCGGCCTCTTCCACCAGATGGATGGTGCGTCGCCTGATGGTATAGGGTCCGAACTTCGCAGCAGGATCCGCCAGGCTTCTCCACTGGCTATATACCCCCCCCCCCCTCCCCGGGATTTTGGGCACACTCAAGTTACATGGTGAAGGGTCCCTCTCGCCTCACAGTGTTTGCACTGATCGTTCTCTCTAAGCTCTGGTAGCACGTGAAACGCCCAGACATGGTTCACGAAGGAATTAGTTTGGAGCCGCCTCCACGCAACAGCTTCCCCATTATTTAGGCCTACATCTGCGGTGCCAGTCTACGTCCCAATTTATAATGGCCGATGATCTGAGCTACTGGAAGTGGTAAGGGAATAGATCTGCTTAGAGCAGGTAGTGACAGCTATACTCCGTTTCAAACACCATGTGCAACGCTGTCAGAGCCAGCGCTCTTTTTTACGCTGCCTACATCCGAGGCCAAAAATAGTCGTTATTTGTGGTGAGCTAAACATAGTAAATACTTTGCCTGCAGGCTTACCACATGACACATTTATTATGATCTTGATTAAATGCACTGTTATTGTTGATAACACGCTGTCGCTTTCTCGTGCCATAGACCACTCGGGCACAGAACAAGCACGGAGTAACACGCCTTTCTTTTGAAGCGAAAAGCTTCACTACGCTACTCAACACCGCACTTCGCGCGAGCTGGCGTATGTCAAAGCACGAGTGACGTCACGCACGGCGCAGGTGGCCGCCGCCGACTCCGACGCCTTTTCTCTCTCTCGCTCCCTAGTCACACCAAGCCACAGGTGTTCCGCCAGTGCGCAGCGCCGCGCCTTTCCTCAAAATGCAACTTTCAGTTTTCTCTTTCTTCTTTCCCTCCCTCATTTATCTCTTCCTTTACGGCATGGTACGTGTGTCCTCCGAGATATGTGAGGCGGTTGCTGCGCCATTTCCTTTCTTCAAAAACCAAACAAAACAAGTGAGCCGACGGCGTTCATAGAATTCATTTGCATTGATAAATTTGCAAAGGCTGTTCATTTTCATGGATAGAAAGGCGCACAACCGGCTCCGTGGGTCAGTGGAGACCTCAATATCACTTTCATGTACATGGCGTTGGCGTCAAATGCCTGCTTTGATTGCTTTCTGCCCACTGGATAGGCAGCGCGCCCTCCCTGCCACCCTGGGAGGTCGCATGCAGTTAATGGTCGATCACGAGAGATTAATCACCAAATGAAAGCTGCGGCCTAGGTATAGCTGTAGTGCCGCATGTCAACCACAACGTTGTCAGCGCTAATTCATTCATTCCACATCTCTCTCTCACCACGAATCAAAACACGAATTAGGCGTCTACTAATCCAGGGAGCCAGTTATGCGCCCTTCCTTTGGTCAAAGCCATCGCCGTCTAGAACCTTGTCAACGCCAACGGCAATGAACACAGTGAACACCAATATCTTTCGCTTTGTATATCCTGGATTAGCTCAGCTAATCTAGATTAATTTTTATTTTCCCGTCGGGACTACCTCCGCACATTTCACAGCGTTGCACCTGATGTATGAAACGGAGTATAATCCGGATCATACTAGAAGGATAAGAATAGGGTGCAGCGTATATGCAGGTTCTCTCAAATTACGAATAGCAGTTTACCAATATTCCTCAAGAGGAAAGTGTGAAAATTGAAAATTGGTTTTGGGGAAAGGAAATGGCGCAGTATCTGTCTCACATCGGCGGTCACCTGAACCGCGCCGTAAAGGAAGGGATAAAGGCGGGAGTGAAAGAAGAAAGAGGCGCAGTAGTGGAGGGCTCAGGATTGAATTCGACCACATGGGGGATCCTAAAACTTTCCTTTCCATCTGCTTGGTCTGCTGTCGCGCTCGGCACAACATTCAAGTGATCTTTTCGTCCGCGCTCCGGTCTAGTAGACCGTGGTTACCGCTCCAAACAAGATGTTCAGACAAGACACTTCACCGAGGTACGGCCTCTTCTTGGTGGGTGCACCAATACTGGCAAGGTTTCACCGCAAGGTTTTAGGAGATTTTCAGTGACAAATTAAAATTATAGATTTTTGTTTCCTCGATATCGCACTGCTCCATTCGTACACTATGGCATTTTCTTTTCTAATATGATCTCATGACACGTGTTTCGGTCAGTTAAAAACGTCGAGGCAGTGTATACAAGCCACGGCTTTCCTTCTCAAAAGCTGCTGTTTCTCTGAAAAGGGGGCTGTAGTCTAAAGTCTCATTTAACTCCGTAGCTCCTGCAATGCGCGACTGAGTCCTCGCGCAGCAGCAAACACGAGAGGGTTCGCGCAAGTGCCAGGGAGGAGTGCACAGAACGCAAAGAAATACCTCGAAGAAGTTTTATTTTGAACATAACGACGCTTGGCAGCTTGTGGAAACCAAGGTCCGCCTGCACAGGCCACAGAACCTGCACACACGCCACCCCAACAAGGGACACCCACCCATCCCACATTGCTTCTACGTGTGTAGTGGATTTGCATGCAAGGAAGCTTGGCGATCAAACCGAACTAACGACTAGTGAAGCTGGCCCAACCGCTATTCCCCGTGTAAAAGTGTATAGAGGTGAGCAGTTGCCAACACACAGACACACACACGCACACGCGCGCGCGCACACACAAACACACACCACACCGGACGGGCCGGCGATAGCAGGAACGCCAGACGTCCATGACCGCCATTGCGATGGACGCGCCGTCCCCGGATAACGCGGCGGCAGGAGAGGCGGCGACCACAGGTAGTATGGTCTGGTCACACACAGAGTATGGCGATATAGAAAAATGCAAAACGTTGCGTCTAACAGCTCCCTAGCAGAGTTACAAAATAAACGGCGGTCTCAGAACAAAATATGAACAAAGCACCTCAGAGTGAAATTACAGCCCAACCACAGGGCAACTTAGCCAGAGACCGGCGTTCAGTGGGGCAGGCAAGCTGAACCCCGAAGCACCACAGAAGCTAGGATCACCGTGGGGCAAACGTGATGCAGAAAAAAAGGTGGGGGTGGGTTGGATGGTCAGGGACGGGATACGTACCATGAGACGGCGTCGACTGCTGATAACCGGACGGGCCGGCGATAGCAGGAACGCCAGACGCGTCCATGACCGCCATGGCGGTGGACGCCCCGTCCCCGGATAACGCGGCGGCAGGAGAGGCGGCGACCACGGGTAGTATCGTCTGGTCACACACACACACGCCCATTCACATTTGCTCGCCCCGTGTCAAAATCGTGTAAGAACACTAGAGACCCCAACAATTCCCCATTTATTTCATGTTGTACAGGGCAAATACAGAGCAATACAAGCACATTTAGTACACACAGTCACACAGTTAAGATTAAAAACCTAAGACTGTAGCAGTTAACCTACACAAATTAAAAAGAAAGCTTTGAACTTCAAAGGGCACTGTGCGAAACTTGCCATCGAAGAAGAGTCTTCACTGATGCTTGAACCACTCGCACGATGCAAAAATTGTCCCCGACGCGAAAACCGAACGAGTGAAGACCGAAGGCCAGAAGTGAAGTGGCCAGGCACCTTCAGAAAACCAGGACGCGAACGCACTTTGTTCACGTAGCTCCAGGATCCAGAAAACCGAAAGCGCATAGCAACTAAGCGCCGATGATTGAACGACACATGACACCCGACAAATGACTGGACGTCTTCTGGGAAGCCTCCGTGCCGGAAGCAGCAGCCGAAAATAACTTTACTGCTGTCTAATTTGTACAGAGTATGGCGATACAGAAAAATGCAAAACATTGCGTCTAACAGCTCCCTAGCAGAGTTACAAAATAAACGGCGGTCTCGGAACAAAATGAGAACAAAGCGTCTCAGAGTCAAATTACAGCCCAGAGACAGGGCATCTTAACCAGAGACCGGCCTTCAGTGGGGCCCGATGAAATCCTAGCATGTGCACAGCGCCCGACGTTGCAGGCAAAGCTGAACCCCGAAGCACCACAGAGGCTAAGATCACCGTGGGGCAAACCAGACGCATAAAAAAATGGTGGAGGTGGGTTGGGTGGTCAGGGACGGGATACGTACCATGAGACGGCATCGACTGCTGATAACCAGACGGGCCGGCGATAGCAGGAACACCAGACGCGTCCGTGACAGCCATGGCGATGGACGCGCCGTCCCCAGATAACGCGGCGGCAGGAAAGGCGGCGACCACAGGTGGCATCGTCTGGTCATCGTACGGTGTCAAATTATTGGTCGACGGCTCGATGTCTTCTGCAAATTACAAGTTACGAGGCGGTGTCAGACACAGGGTCGAGAAACTTGAGCAAAACTTTGTTTACCTTGACTCGTGATAAAGAAGTCTGAAGGCAATGAACCTTGAGCAGGAACAAGTGCAGAGTTGTTGGATGTGAACCCTGTGTAATGACACTGTTGTGACTCGTACCCTAGTGCTTGTGATGATGAGGCGACGTCCACGAACTCTGGAACCTGAGAACAAAAAGGTGCATCGTAAGAACTAAGAACATGTTTCGTAATCGTTACGGGAAAGACGGAGTCCACCGCACAGACACTTAAACGGCGAGTACAGCAGCAAGAGGCAACCTACGTTCTCAGAGGCGTCCGTGACCGCCATGGCGATGGACGCGCCGTCCCAGGTTAACGCGGCGGCAGGAAAGGCGGCGACCACAGGTGGTATCGCGTGGTCATCGTACGGTGTCAAATTATTGGTCGACGGCTCGATGTCTTCTGCAAATTACAAGTTACGAGGCGGTGTCAGCACCAGGGCCGAGAAACTTGAGCAAAACTTTGTTTACATTGACTCGTGATAAAGAAGTCTGAAGGCAATGAACCTTGAGCAGGAACAAGTGCAGAGTTGTTGGATGTGAACCCTGTGTAATGAGACCGCTGTGACTCGTACCCTAGTGCTTGTGATGATGAGGCGACGTCCGGGAACTCTGGAACCTGAGAACAAAAAAAAGGTGCATCGTAAGAATTAAGAACATGTTTCGTAATCGTTACGGGAAAGACGGAGTCCACCACACAGACACTTAAACGGGGAGCACAGCAGCAAGAGGCCGCCTACGTTCTCAGACGCGTCCGTGACCGTCATGGCGATGGACTCGCCGTCCGCGGATAACGCGGCGGCAGGAAAGTCGGCGACCACAGGTGGTATCGTCTGGTCATCGTATGGTGTCAAATTGTTGGTCGACGGCTCGATGTCTTCTGCAAATTACAAGTTACAAGGCGGTGTCAGCACCAGCGCCGAGAAACTTGAGCAAAACTTTGTTTACCTTGACTCGTGATAAAGAAGTCTGAAGGCAATGAACCTTGAGCAGGAACAAGTGCAGAGTTGTTGGATGTGAACCCTGTGTAATGACACTGTTGTGACTCGTACCCTAGTGCTTGTGATGATGAGGCGACGTCCACGAACTCTGGAACCTGAGAACAAAAAGGTGCATCGTAAGAACTAAGAACATGTTTCGTAATCGTTACGGGAAAGACGGAGTCCACCGCACAGACACTTAAACGGCGAGTACAGCAGCAAGAGGCAACCTACGTTCTCAGAGGCGTCCGTGACCGCCATGGCGATGGACGCGCCGTCCCAGGTTAACGCGGCGGCAGGAAAGGCGGCGACCACAGGTGGTATCGCGTGGTCATCGTACGGTGTCAAATTATTGGTCGACGGCTCGATGTCTTCTGCAAATTACAAGTTACGAGGCGGTGTCAGCACCAGGGCCGAGAAACTTGAGCAAAACTTTGTTTACATTGACTCGTGATAAAGAAGTCTGAAGGCAATGAACCTTGAGCAGGAACAAGTGCAGAGTTGTTGGATGTGAACCCTGTGTAATGAGACCGCTGTGACTCGTACCCTACTGCTTGTGATGATGAGGCGACGTCCAGGAACTCTGGAACCTGAGAACAAAAAAAAGGTGCATCGTAAGAACTAAGAACATGTTTCGTAATCGTTACGTTAAAGATGGTGTCCACCGCACAGACACTTAAACGCGGAGCACAGCAGCAAGAGGCCACCTACGTTCTCAGACGCGTCCGTGATCGCCATGGCGATGGACTCGCCGTCCCTGGATATCGCGGCGGCAGGAAAGGCGGCGACCACAGAGGGTATCGTCTGGTCATCGTATGGTGTCAAATTATTGGTCGACGGCTCGATGTCTTCTGCAAATTTCAAGTTACGAGGCGGTGTCAGCAACAGGGCCGAGAAACTTGAGCAAAACTTTGTTTACCTTGACTGGTGATAACGAAGTCTGAAGGCAATGAACCTTGAGCAGGAACATGTGCAGAGTTGTTGGATGTGAACCCTGTGTAATGAGACCACTGTGACTCGTACCCTAGTGCTTGTGATGATGAGGCGACGTCCGGGAACTCTGGAACCTGAGAACAAAAAAAAGGTGCATCGTAAGAATTAAGAACATGTTTCGTAATCGTTACGGGAAAGACGGAGTCCACCACACAGACACTTAAACGGGGAGCACAGCAGCAAGAGGCCGCCTACGTTCTCAGACGCGTCCGTGACCGTCATGGCGATGGACTCGCCGTCCCCGGTTAACGCGGCGGCAGGAAAGTCGGCGACCACAGGTGGTATCGTCTGGTCATCGTATGGTGTCAAATTATTGGTCCACGGCTCGATGTCTTCTGCAAATTACAAGTTACAAGGCGGTGTCAGCACCAGGGCCGAGAAACTTGAGCAAAACTTTGTTTACCTTGACTCGTGATAAAGAAGTCTGAAGGCAATGAACTTTGAGCAGGAACAAGTGCAGAGTTGTTGGATGTGAACCCTGTGTAATGACACTGTTGTGACTCGTACCCTAGTGCTTGTGATGATGAGGCGACGTCCGGGAACTCTGGAACCTGAGAACAAAAAAGGTGCATCGTAAGAACTAAGAACATGTTTCGTAATCGTTACGGGAAAGACGGAGTCCACCGCACAGACACTTAAACGGCGAGTACAGCAGCAAGAGGCAACCTACGTTCTCAGAGGCGTCCGTGACCGCCATGGCGATGGACGCGCCGTCCCAGGTTAACGCGGCGGCAGGAAAGGCGGCGACCACAGGTGGTATCGCGTGGTCATCGTACGGTGTCAAATTATTGGTCGACGGCTCGATGTCTTCTGCAAATTACAAGTTACGAGGCGGTGTCAGCACCAGGGCCGAGAAACTTGAGCAAAACTTTGTTTACCTTGACTCAGATAAAGAAGTCTGAAGGCAATGAACCTTGAGCAGGAACAAGTGCAGAGTTGTTGGATGTGAACCCTGTGTAATGAAACTGCTGTGACTCGTACTCTAGTGCTTGTGATGATGAGGCGACGTCCGGGAACTCTGGAACCTGAGAACAAAAAAAGGTGCATCGTAAGAACTAAGAACATGTTTTGTAATCTTTACGGGAAAGACGGAGTCCACCGCACAGACACTTAAACGTGGAGCACAGCAGCTAGAGGCCGCCTACATTCTCAGACGCGTCTGTGACCGCCATGGCAATGGACGCGCCGTCCCAGGTTAACGCGGCGGCAGGAAAGGCGGCGACCACAGGTGGTATCGTCTGGTCATCGTATGGTGTCAAATTATTGGTCGACGGCTCGATGTCTTCTGCAAATTACAAGTTACGAGGCGGTGTCAGCAACAGGGGCGAGAAACGTGAGCAAAACTTCGTTTACCTTGACTCGTGATAAAGGAGTCTGAAGGCAATGAACCTTGAGCAGGAACAAGTGCAGAGTTGTTGGATGTGAACCCTGTGTAATGAGACTGCTGTGACTCGTACCCTAGTGCTTGTGATGATGAGACGACGTCCGGGAAATCTGGAACCTGAGAACAAAAAAGGTGCATCGTAAGAACTAAGAACATGTTTCGTAATCGTTACGGGAAAGACGGAGTCCACCGCAAAGACACTTAAACGGGGAGCACAGCAGCAAGAGGCCACCTACGTTCTCAGACGCGTCCGTGACCGCCATGGCGATGGACGCGCCGTCCCAGGGTAACGCGGCGGCAGGAAAGGCGGCGACTACAGGTGGTATCGTCTGGTCATCGTATGGTGTCAAATTATTGGTCGACGGCTCGATGTCTTCTGCAAATTACAAGTTACGAGGCGGTGTCAGCAACAGGGCCGAGAAACTTGAGCAAAACTTTGTTTAACTTGACTCGTGATAAAGAATCTGAAGGCAATGAACCTTGAGCAGGAACAAGTGCAGAGTTGTTGGATGTGAACCCTATGTAATCCGACTGCTGTGACTCGTACCCTAGTGATTGTGATATGAGGCGACGTCCACGAACTCTGGAACCTGAGAACAAAACAAAAGGTGCATCGTAAGAACTAAGAACATGTTCGTAATCGTTACGGGAAAGACGGAGTCCACCGCACAGACACTTAAACGGGGAGCACCACAGCAAGAGGCCACCTACGTTCTCAGACGCATCCGTGACCGCCATGGCGATGGACGCGCCGTCCCAGGTTAACGCGGCGGCAGGAAAGGCGGCGACCACAGGTGGTATCGTCTGGTCATCGTATGGTGTGAAATTATTGGTCGACGGCTCGATGACTTCTGCAAATTACAAGTTACGAGGTGGTGTCAGCAACGATCCTTGAGCAGGAAAAAGTGCAGATTGTTGGATGCGAACCCTGTGTAATGAAACTGCTGTGACTTGTACCCTAGTGCTTGTGATGATGAGGCGACGTCCACGAACTCTGGAACCTGAGAACAAAAACAAGAAGGTGCATCGTAAGAACTAAGAACATGTTCGTAATCGTTACGGGAAAGACGGAGTCCACCGCACAGACACTTAAACGGGGAGCACAGCAGCAAGACGCCACCTACGTTCTCAGACGCGTCCGTGACCACCATGGCGATGGACGCGCCGTCCCAGGTTAACGCGGCGGCAGGAAAGGCGGCGACCACAGGTGGTATCGTCTGGTCATCGTATGGTGTCAAATTATTGGTCGACGGCTCGATGTCTTCTGCAAATTTCAAGTTACGAGGTGGTGTCAGCAACAGGGCCGAGAAACTTGAGCAAAACTTTGTTTACCTTGACTCGTGATAACGAAGTCTGAAGGCAATGAACCTTGAGCAGGAAAAAGTGCAGATTTGTTGGATGTGAACCCTGTGTAGTGAGACTGCTGTGACTCGTACCCTAGTGCTTGTGATGATGAGGCGACGTCCGGGAATTCTGGAACCTGAGAACAAAAAAGGTGCATCGTAAGAACTAATAACATGTTTCGTAATCTTTACGGGAAAGACGCAGTCCACCGCACAGACACTTAAACGGGGAGCACAGCAGCAAGAGGCCGCCTACGTTCTCAGACGCGTCCGTGACCGCCATGGCGATGGACTCGCCGTCCCCGGATAACGCGGCGGCAGGAAAGGCGGCGACTACAGGTGGTATCGTCTGGTCATCGTATGGTGTCAAATTATTGGTCGACGGCTCGATGTCTTCTGCAAATTACAAGTTACGAGGCGGTGTCAGCAACAGGGCCGAGAAACTTGAGCAAAACTTTGTTTACCTTGACTCGTGATAACGAAGTCTGAAGGCAATGAACCTTGAGCAGGAACAAGTGCAGAGTTGTTGGATGTGAACCCTGTGTAATGAGACCGCTGTGACTCGTACCCTAGTGCTTGTGATGATGAGGCGACGTCCGGGAACTCTGGAACCTGAGAACAAAAAAAAGGTGCATCGTAAGAACTAAGAACATGTTTCGTAATCGTTGCGGGAAAGACGGAGTCCACCGCACAGACACTTAAACGGGAAGCACAGCAGCAAGAGGCCGCCTACGTTCTCAGACGCGTCCGTGACCGCCATGGCGATGGACTCGCCGTCCCCGGATAACGCGGCGGCAGGAAAGGCGGCGACTACAGGTGGTATCGTCTGGTCATCGTATGGTGTCAAATTATTGGTCGACGGCTCGATGTCTTCTGCAAATTACAAGTTACGAGGCGGTGTCAGCAACAGGGCCGAGAAACTTGAGCAAAACTTTGTTTACCTTGAATCGTGATAAAGGAGTCTGAAGGCAATGAACCTTGAGCAGGAACAAGTGCAGAGTTGTTGGATGTGAACCCTGTGTAATGAGACTGCTGTGACTCGTACCCTAGTGCTTGTGATGATGAGGCGACGTCCGGGAACTCTGGAACCTGAGAACAAAAAAGGTGCATCGTAAGAACTAAGAACATGTTTCGTAATCGTTACGGGATAGACTGAGTCCACCGCACAGACACTTAAATGGGGAGCACAGCAGCAAGAGGCCGCCTACGTTCTCAGACGCGTCCGTGACCGCCATGGCGATGGACTCGCCGTCCCCGGTTAACGTGGCGGCAGGAAAGTCGGCGACCACAGGTGGTGTCGTCTGGTCATCGTATGGTGTCAAATTATTGGTCGACGGCTCGATGTCTTCTGCAAATTACAAGTTACGAGGCGGTGTCTGCACCAGGGCCGAGAAACTTGAGCAAAACTTTGTTTACCTTGACTCGTGATAAAGAAGTCTGAAGGCAATGAACCTTGAGCAGGAAGAAGTGCAGAGTTGTTGGATGGGAGCCCTGTGTAATGACACAGCTGTGACTCGTACCCTAGTGCTTGTGATGATGAGGCGACGTCCGGGAAGTCTGGAACCTGAGAACAAAAAAAGGTGCATCGTAAGAACTAAGAACATGTTTCGTAATCGTTACGGGAAAGACGGAGTCCACCGCAAAGACACTTAAACGGGGAGCACAGCAGCAAGAGGCCACCTACGTTCTCAGACGGGTCCGTGACCGCCATGGCGATGGACGCGCCGTCCCAGGGTAACGCGGCGGCAGGAAAGGCGGCGACTACAGGTGGTATCGTCTAGTCAGCGTATGGTGTCAAATTATTGGTCGACGGCTCGATGTCTTCTGCAAATTACAAGTTACGAGGCGGTGTCAGCAACAGGGCCGAGAAACTTGAGCAAAACTTTGTTTAACTTGACTCGTGATAAAGAATCTGAAGGCAATGAACCTTGAGCAGGAACAAGTGCAGAGTTGTTGGATGTGAACCCTGTGTAATCCGACTGCTGTGACTCGTACCCTAGTGATTGTGATATGAGGCGACGTCCACGAACTCTGGAACATGAGAACAAAACAAAAGGTGCATCGTAAGAACTAAGAACATGTTCGTAATCGTTACGGGAAAGACGGAGTCCACCGCACAGACACTTAAACGGGGAGCACCACAGCAAGAGGCCACCTACGTTCTCAGACGCTTCCGTGACCGCCATGGCGATGGACGCGCCGTCCCAGGTTAACGCGGCGGCAGGAAAGGCGGCGACCACAGGTGGTATCGTCTGGTCATCGTATGGTGTGAAATTATTGGTCGACGGCTCGATGACTTCTGCAAATTACAAGTTACCAGGTGGTGTCAGCAACAGGGCCGAGAAACGTGAGCAAAAATGTTTACCTTGACTCGTGATAAAGAAGTCTGAAGGCAATGATCCTTGAGCAGGAAAAAGTGCAGATTGTTGGATGCGAACCCTGTGTAATGAAACTGCTGTGACTCGTACCCTAGTGCTTGTGATGATGAGGCGACGTCCGGGAACTCTGGAACCTGAGAACAAAAAAAAGGTGCATCGTAAGAACTAAGAACATGTTTCGTAATCGTTACGGAAAAGATGGAGTCCACCGCACAGACACTTAAACGGGGAGCACAGCAGCAAGAGGCCACCTACGTTCTCAGACGCGTCCGTGACCGCCATGGCGATGGACGCGCCGTCCCAGGGTAACGCGGCGGCAGGAAAGGCGGCGAGTACAGGTGGTATCGTCTGGTCATCGTATGGTGTCAAATTATTGGTCGACGGCTCGATGTCTTCTGCAAATTACAAGTTACGAGGCGGTGTCAGCAACAGGGCCGAGAAACTTGAGCAAAACTTTGTTTAACTTGACTCGTGATAAAGAATCTGAAAGCAATGAACCTTGAGCAGGAACAAGTGCAGAGTTGTTGGATGTGAACCCTATGTAATCCGACTGCTGTGACTCGTACCCTAGTGATTGTGATATGAGGCGACGTCCACGAACTCTGGAACCTGAGAACAAAACAAAAGGTGCATCGTAAGAACTAAGAACATGTTCGTAATCGTTACGGGAAAGACGGAGTCCACCGCACAGACACTTAAACGGGGAGCACCACAGCAAGAGGCCACCTACGTTCTCAGACGCATCCGTGACCGCCATGGCGATGGACGCGCCGTCCCAGGTTAACGCGGCGGCAGGAAAGGCGGCGACCACAGGTGGTATCGTCTGGTCATCGTATGGTGTGAAATTATTGGTCGACGGCTCGATGTCTTCTGCAAATTTCAATTTACCAGGCGGTGTCAGCAACAGGGCCGAGAACCTTGAGCAAAACTTTGTTTACCTTGACTCGTGACAAAAAAGTCTGAAGGTAATGAACCTTGAGCAGGAACAAGTGCAGAGTTGTTGGATGTGAACCCTGTGTAATGAGACCGCTGTGACTCGTACCCTAGTGCTTGTGATGATGAGGCGACGTCCGGGAACTCTGGAACCTGAGAACAAAAAAAGGTGCATCGTAAGAACTAAGAACATGTTTCGTAATCATTACGGGAAAGACGGAGTCCACCGCACCGACACTTAAACGGGGAGCACAGCAGCAAGAAGCCGCCTACGTTCTCAGACGCGTCCGTGACCGCCATGGCGATGGACTCGCCGTCCCTGGATAACGCGGCGGCAGGAAAGTCGGCGACCACAGGTGGTATTGTCTGGTCATCGTATGCTGTCAAATTATTGGTCGACGGCTCGATGTCTTCTGCAAATTACAAGTTACGAGGCAGTGTCAGAAACAGGGCCGAGAAACATGAGCAAAACTTTGTTTACCTTGACTCGTGATAAAGAAGTCTGAAGGCAATGAACCTTGAGCAGGAACAAGTGCAGATTTGTTGGATGTGAACCCTGTGTAGTGAGACTGCTGTGACTCGTACCCTAGTGCTTGTGATGATGAGGCGACGTCCGGGAATTCTGGAACCTGAGAACAAAAAAGGTGCATCGTAAGAACTAATAACATGTTTCGTAATCTTTACGGGAAAGACGCAGTCCACCGCACAGACACTTAAACGGGGAGCACAGCAGCAAGAGGCCACCTACGTTCTTAGACGCGTCCGTGACCGCCATGGCGATGGACGTGCCTTCCCCGGATATCGCGGCGGCAGGAAAGGCGGCGACCACAGAGGGTATCGTCTGGTCATCGTATGGTGTCAAATTATTGGTCGACGGCTCGATGTCTTCTGCAAATTTCAAGTTACGAGGTGGTGTCAGCAACAGGGCCGAGAAACTTGAGCAAAACTTTGTTTACCTTGACTCGTGATAACGAAGTCTGAAGGCAATGAACCTTGAGCAGGAACAAGTGCAGAGTTTTTGGATGTGAACCCTGTGTAATGAGACCGCTGTGACTCGTACCCTAGTGCTTGTGATGATGAGGCGACGTCCGGGAACTCTGGAACCTGAGAACAAAAAAGGTGCATCGTAAGAACTAAGAACATGTTTCGTAATTGTTACGGGAAAGACTGAGTCCACCGCACAGACACTTAAATGGGGAGCACAGCAGCAAGAGGCCGCCTACATTCTCAGACGCGTCCGTGACCGCCATGGCGATGGACGCGCCGTCCCCGGAGAACGGGGCGGCAGGAAATGCGGCGACCACAGGTGGTATCGTCTGGTCATCGTATGGTGTCAAATCATTGGTCGACGGCTCGATGTCTTCTGCAAATTACAAGTTACGAGGCGGTGTCAGCAACAGGGCCGAGAAACTTGAGCAAAACTTTGTTTACCTTGACTCGTGATAGAGGAGTCTGAAGGCAATGAACCTTGAGCAGGAACAAGTGCAGAGTTGTTGGATGTGAACCCTGTGTAATGAGACTGCTGTGACTCGTACCCTAGTGCTTGTGATGATGAGGCGACGTCCGGGAACTCTGGAACCTGAGAACAAAAAAGGTGCATCGTAAGAACTAAGAACATGTTTCGTAATCGTTACGGGAAAGACTGAGTCCACCGCACAGACACTTAAATGGGGAGCACAGCAGCAAGAGGCCGCCTACGTTCTCAGACGCGTCCGTGACCGCCATGGCGATGGACTCGCCGTCCCCGGTTAACGTGGCGGCAGGAAAGTCGGCGACCACAGGTGGTGTCGTCTGGTCATCGTATGGTGTCAAATTATTGGTCGACGGCTCGATGTCTTCTGCAAATTACAAGTTACGAGGCGGTGTCTGCACCAGGGCCGAGAAACTTGAGCAAAACTTTGTTTACCTTGACTCGTGATAAAGAAGTCTGAAGGCAATGAACCTTGAGCAGGAAGAAGTGCAGAGTTGTTGGATGTGAACCCTGTGTAATGACACAGCTGTGACTCGTACCCTAGTGCTTGTGATGATGAGGCGACGTCCGGGAAGTCTGGAACCTGAGAACAAAAAAAGGTGCATCGTAAGAACTAAGAACATGTTTCGTAATCGTTACGGGAAAGACGGAGTCCACCGCAAAGACACTTAAACGGGGAGCACAGCAGCAAGAGGCCACCTACGTTCTCAGACGGGTCCGTGACCGCCATGGCGATGGACGCGCCGTCCCAGGGTAACGCGGCGGCAGGAAAGGCGGCGACTACAGGTGGTATCGTCTAGTCATCGTATGGTGTCAAATTATTGGTCGACGGCTCGATGTCTTCTGCAAATTACAAGTTACGAGGCGGTGTCAGCAACAGGGCCGAGAAACTTGAGCAAAACTTTGTTTAACTTGACTCGTGATAAAGAATCTGAAGGCAATGAACCTTGAGCAGGAACAAGTGCAGAGTTGTTGGATGTGAACCCTGTGTAATCCGACTGCTGTGACTCGTACCGTAGTGATTGTGATATGAGGCGACGTCCACGAACTCTGGAACATGAGAACAAAACAAAAGGTGCATCGTAAGAACTAAGAACATGTTCGTAATCGTTACGGGAAAGACGGAGTCCACCGCACAGACACTTAAACGGGGAGCACCACAGCAAGAGGCCACCTACGTTCTCAGACGCTTCCGTGACCGCCATGGCGATGGACGCGCCGTCCCAGGTTAACGCGGCGGCAGGAAAGGCGGCGACCACAGGTGGTATCGTCTGGTCATCGTATGGTGTGAAATTATTGGTCGACGGCTCGATGACTTCTGCAAATTACAAGTTACCAGGTGGTGTCAGCAACAGGGCCGAGAAACGTGAGCAAAAATGTTTACCTTGACTCGTGATAAAGAAGTCTGAAGGCAATGATCCTTGAGCAGGAAAAAGTGCAGATTGTTGGATTCGAACCCTGTGTAATGAAACTGCTGTGACTCGTACCCTAGTGCTTGTGATGATGAGGCGACGTCCGGGAACTCTGGAACCTGAGAACAAAAAAAAGGTGCATCGTAAGAACTAAGAACATGTTTCGTAATCGTTACGGAAAAGATGGAGTCCACCGCACAGACACTTAAACGGGGAGCACAGCAGCAAGAGGCCACCTACGTTCTCAGACGCGTCCGTGACCGCCATGGCGATGGACGCGCCGTCCCAGGGTAACGCGGCGGCAGGAAAGGCGGCGACTACAGGTGGTATCGTCTGGTCATCGTATGGTGTCAAATTATTGGTCGACGGCTCGATGTCTTCTGCAAATTACAAGTTACGAGGCGGTGTCAGCAACAGGGCCGAGAAACTTGAGCAAAACTTTGCTTAACTTGACTCGTGATAAAGAATCTGAAGGCAATGAACCTTGAGCAGGAACAAGTGCAGAGTTGTTGGATGTCAACCCTGTGTAATCCGACTGCTGTGACTCGTACCCTAGTGATTGTGATATGAGGCGACGTCCACGAACTCTGGAACCTGAGAACAAAACAAAAGGTGCATCGTAAGAACTAAGAACATGTTCGTAATCGTTAGGGGAAAGACGGAGTCCACCGCACAGACACTTAAACGGGGAGCACCACAGCAAGAGGCCACCTACGTTCTCAGACGCATCCGTGACCGCCATGGCGATGGACGCGCCGTCCCAGGTTAGCGCGGCGGCAGGAAAGGCGGCGACCACAGGTGGTATCGTCTGGTCATCGTATGGTGTGAAATTATTGGTCGACGGCTCGATGACTTCTGCAAATTACAAGTTACGAGGTGGTGTCAGCAACAGGGCCGAGAAACGTGAGCAAAACTGTTTACCTTGACTCGTGATAAAGAAGTCTGAAGGCAATGATCCTTGAGCAGGAAAAAGTGCAGATTGTTGGATGCGAACCCTGTCTAATGAGACTGCTGTGACTCGTACCCTAGTGCTTTTGATGATGAGGTGACGTCCGGGAACTCTGGAACCTGAGAACAAAAAAGGTGCATCGTAAGAACTAAGAACATGTTTCGTAATTGTTACGGGAAAGACTGAGTCCACCGCACAGACACTTAAATGGGGAGCACAGCAGCAAGAGGCCGCCCACATTCTCAGACGCGTCCGTGACCGCCATGGCGATGGACGCGCCGTCCCCGGATATCGTGGCGGCAGGAAAGGCGGCGACCACAGGTGGTATCGTCTGGTAATCGTATGGTGTCAAATTATTGGTCGACGGCTCGATGTCTTCTGCAAATTACAAGTTACGAGGCGGTGTCAGCAACAGGGCCGAGAAACTTGAGTAAAACTTTGTTTACCTTGACTCGTGATAAAGGAGTCTGAAGGCAATGAACCTTGAGCAGGAACAAGTGCAGAGTTGTTGGATGTGAACCCTGTGTAATGAGACTGCTGTGACTCGTACCCTAGTGCTTGTGATGATGAGGCGACGTCCGGGAACTCGAACCTGAGAACAAAAAAGGTGCATCGTAAGAACTAAGATCATGTTTCGTAATCGTTACGGGAAAGACTGAGTCCACCGCACAGACACTTAAACGGGGAGCACCACAGCAAGAGGCCACCTACGTTCTCAGACGCATCCGTGACCGCCATGGCGATGGACGCGCCGTCCCAGGTTAACGCGGCGGCAGGAAAGGCGGCGACCACAGGTGGTATCGTCTGGTCATCGTATGGTGTGAAATTATTGGTCGACGGCTCGATGACTTCTGCAAATTACAAGTTACCAGGTGGTGTCAGCAACAGGGCCGAGAAACGTGAGCAAAAATGTTTACCTTGACTCGTGATAAAGAATCTGAAGGCAATGAACCTTGAGCAGGAACAAGTGCAGAGTTGTTGGATGTGAACCCTGTGTAATCCGACTGCTGTGACTCGTACCCTAGTGATTGTGATATGAGGCGACGTCCACGAACTCTGGAACATGAGAACAAAACAAAAGGTGCATCGTAAGAACTAAGAACATGTTCGTAATCGTTACGGGAAAGACGGAGTCCACCGCACAGACACTTAAACGGGGAGCACCACAGCAAGAGGCCACCTACGTTCTCAGACGCATCCGTGACCGCCATGGCGATGGACGCGCCGTCCCAGGTTAACGCGGCGGCAGGAAAGGCGGCGACCACAGGTGGTATCGTCTGGTCATCGTATGGTGTGAAATTATTGGTCGACGGCTCGATGACTTCTGCAAATTACAAGTTACCAGGTGGAGTCAGCAACAGGGCCGAGAAACGTGAGCAAAAATGTTTACCTTGACTCGTGATAAAGAAGTCTGAAGGCAATGATCCTTGAGCAGGAAAAAGTGCAGATTGTTGGATGCGAACCCTGTGTAATGAAACTGCTGTGACTCGTACCCTAGTGCTTGTGATGATGAGGCGACGTCCGGGAACTCTGGAACCTGAGAACAAAAAAAAGGTGCATCGTAAGAACTAAGAACATGTTTCGTAATCGTTACGGAAAAGATGGAGTCCACCGCACAGACACTTAAACGGGGAGCACAGCACAAGAGGCCACCTACGTTCTCAGAAGCGTCCGTGACCGCCATGGCGATGGACGCGCCGTCCCAGGGTAACGCGGCGGCAGGAAAGGCGGCGACTACAGGTGGTATCGTCTGGTCATCGTATGGTGTCAAATTATTGGTCGACGGCTCGATGTCTTCTGCAAATTACAAGTTACGAGGCGGTGTCAGCAACAGGGCCGAGAAACTTGAGCAAAACTTTGCTTAACTTGACTCGTGATAAAGAATCTGAAGGCAATGAACCTTGAGCAGGAACAAGTGCACAGTTGTTGGATGTCAACCCTGTGTAATCCGACTGCTGTGACTCGTACCCTAGTGATTGTGATATGAGGCGATGTCCACGAACTCTGGAACCTGAGAACAAAACAAAAGGTGCATCGTAAGAACTAAGAACATGTTCGTAATCGTTACGGGAAAGACGGAGTCCACCGCACAGACACTTAAACGGGGAGCACCACAGCAAGAGGCCACCTACGTTCTCAGACGCATCCGTGACCGCCATGGCGATGGACGCGCCGTCCCAGGTTAACGCGGCGGCAGGAAAGGCGGCGACCACAGGTGGTATCGTCTGGTCATCGTATGGTGTGAAATTATTGGTCGACGGCTCGATGACTTCTGCAAATTACAAGTTACGAGGTGGTGTCAGCAACAGGGCCGAGAAACGTGAGCAAAACTGTTTACCTTGACTCGTGATAAAGAAGTCTGAAGGCAATGATCCTTGAGCAGGAAAAAGTGCAGATTGTTGGATGCGAACCCTGTGTAATGAAACTGCTGTGACTCGTACCCTAGTGCTTGTGATGATGAGGCGACGTCCGGGAACTCTGGAAACTGAGAACAAAAAAAAGGTGCATCGTAAGAACTAAGAACATGTTTCGTAATCGTTACGGAAAAGACGGAGTCCACCGCACAGACACTTAAACGGGGAGCACAGCAGCAAGAGGGCACCTACGTTCTCAGACGCGTCCGTGACCGCCATGGCGATGGACGCGCTGTCCCAGGATAACGCGGCGGCAGGAAAGGCGGCGACTACAGGTGGTATCGTCTGGTCATCGTATGGTGTCAAATTATTGGTCGACGGCTCGATGTCTTCTGCAAATTAAAAGTTACGAGGCGGTGTCAGCAACAGGGCCGAGAAACTTGAGCAAAACTTTGTTTACCTTGACTCGTGATAAAGGAGTCTGAAGGCAATGAACCTTGAGCAGGAACAAGTGCAGAGTTGTTGGATGTGAACCCTGTCCAATGAGACTGCTGTGACTCGTACCCTAGTGCTTTTGATGATGAGGTGACGTCCGGGAACTCTGGAACCTGAGAAAAAAAAGGTGCATCGTAAGAACTAAGAACATGTTTCGTAATTGTTACGGGAAAGACTGAGTCCACCGCACAGACACTTAAATGGGGAGCACAGCAGCAAGAGGCCGCCCACATTCTCAGACGCGTCCGTGACCGCCATGGCGATGGACGCGCCGTCCCCGGATAACGTGGCGGCAGGAAAGGCGGCGACCACAGGTGGTATCGTCTGGTCATCGTATGGTGTCAAATTATTGGTCGACGGCTCGATGTCTTCTGCAAATTACAAGTTACGAGGCGGTGTCAGCAACAGGGCCGAGAAACTTGAGTAAAACTTTGTTTACCTTGACTCGTGATAAAGGAGTCTGAAGGCAATGAACCTTGAGCAGGAACAAGTGCAGAGTTGTTGGATGTGAACCCTGTGTAATGAGACTGCTGTGACTCGTACCCTAGCGCTTGTGATGATGAGGCGACGTCCGGGAACTCGAACCTGAGAACAAAAAAGGTGCATCGTAAGAACTAAGATCATGTTTCGTAATCGTTACGGGAAAGACTGAGTCCACCGCACAGACACTTAAACGGGGAGCACCACAGCAAGAGGCCACCTACGTTCTCAGACGCATCCGTGACCGCCATGGCGATGGACGCGCCGTCCCAGGTTAACGCGGCGGCAGGAAAGGCGGCGACCACAGGTGGTATCGTCTGGTCATCGTATGGTGTGAAATTATTGGTCGACGGCTCGATGACTTCTGCAAATTACAAGTTACCAGGTGGTGTCAGCAACAGGGCCGAGAAACGTGAGCAAAAATGTTTACCTTGACTCGTGATAAAGAATCTGAAGGCAATGAACCTTGAGCAGGAACAAGTGCAGAGTTGTTGGATGTGAACCCTGTGTAATCCGACTGCTGTGACTCGTACCCTAGTGATTGTGATATGAGGCGACGTCCACGAACTCTGGAACATGAGAACAAAACAAAAGGTGCATCGTAAGAACTAAGAACATGTTCGTAATCGTTACGGGAAAGACGGAGTCCACCGCAGAGACACTTAAACGGGGAGCACCACAGCAAGAGGCCACCTACGTTCTCAGACGCATCCGTGACCGCCATGGCGATGGACGCGCCGTCCCAGGTTAACGCGGCGGCAGGAAAGGCGGCGACCACAGGTGGTATCGTCTGGTCATCGTATGGTGTGAAATTATTGGTCGACGGCTCGATGACTTCTGCAAATTACAAGTTACCAGGTGGAGTCAGCAACAGGGCCGAGAAACGTGAGCAAAAATGTTTACCTTGACTCGTGATAAAGAAGTCTGAAGGCAATGATCCTTGAGCAGGAAAAAGTGCAGATTGTTGGATGCGAACCCTGTGTAATGAAACTGCTGTGACTCGTACCCTAGTGCTTGTGATGATGAGGCGACGTCCGGGAACTCTGGAACCTGAGAACAAAAAAAAGGTGCATCGTAAGAACTAAGAACATGTTTCGTAATCGTTACGGAAAAGATGGAGTCCACCGCACAGACACTTAAACGGGGAGCACAGCACAAGAGGCCACCTACGTTCTCAGAAGCGTCCGTGACCGCCATGGCGATGGACGCGCCGTCCCAGGGTAACGCGGCGGCAGGAAAGGCGGCGACTACAGGTGGTATCGTCTGGTCATCGTATGGTGTCAAATTATTGGTCGACGGCTCGATGCCTTCTGCAAATTACAAGTTACGAGGCGGTGTCAGCAACAGGGCCGAGAAATTTGAGCAAAACTTTGCTTAACTTGACTCGTGATAAAGAATCTGAAGGCAATGAACCTTGAGCAGGAACAAGTGCAGAGTTGTTGGATGTCAACCCTGTGTAATCCGACTGCTGTGACTCGTACCCTAGTGATTGTGATATGAGGCGACGTCCACGAACTCTGGAACCTGAGAACAAAACAAAAGGTGCATCGTAAGAACTAAGAACATGTTCGTAATCGTTACGGGAAAGACGGAGTCCACCGCACAGACACTTAAACGGGGAGCACCACAGCAAGAGGCCACCTACGTTCTCAGACGCATCCGTGACCGCCATGGCGATGGACGCGCCGTCCCAGGTTAACGCGGCGGCAGGAAAGGCGGCGACCACAGGTGGTATCGTCTGGTCATCGTATGGTGTGAAATTATTGGTCGACGGCTCGATGACTTCTGCAAATTACAAGTTACGAGGTGGTGTCAGCAACAGGGCCGAGAAACGTGAGCAAAACTGTTTACCTTGACTCGTGATAAAGAAGTCTGAAGGCAATGATCCTTGAGCAGGAAAAAGTGCAGATTGTTGGATGCGAACCCTGTGTAATGAAACTGCTGTGACTCGTACCCTAGTGCTTGTGATGATGAGGCGACGTCCGGGAACTCTGGAAACTGAGAACAAAAAAAAGGTGCATCGTAAGAACTAAGAACATGTTTCGTAATCGTTACGGAAAAGACGGAGTCCACCGCACAGACTCTTAAACGGGGAGCACAGCAGCAAGAGGGCACCTACGTTCTCAGACGCGTCCGTGACCGCCATGGCGATGGACGCGCCGTCCCAGGATAACGCGGCGGCAGGAAAGGCGGCGACTACAGGTGGTATCGTCTGGTCATCGTATGGTGTCAAATTATTGGTCGACGGCTCGATGTCTTCTGCAAATTACAAGTTACGAGGCGGTGTCAGCAACAGGGCCGAGAAACTTGAGCAAAACTTTGTTTACCTTGACTCGTGATAAAGGAGTCTGAAGGCAATGAACCTTGAGCAGGAACAAGTGCAGAGTTGTTGGATGTGAACCCTGTGTAATGAGACTGCTGTGACTCGTACCCTAGTGCTTTTGATGATGAGGTGACGTCCGGGAACTCTGGAACCTGAGAACAAAAAAATTGCATCGTAAGAACTAAGAACATGTTTCGTAATTGTTACGGGAAAGACTGAGTCCACCGCACAGACACTTAAATGGGGAGCACAGCAGCAAGAGGCCGCCCACATTCTCAGACGCGTCCGTGACCGCCATGGCGATGGACGCGCCGTCCCCGGATAACGTGGCGGCAGGAAAGGCGGCGACCACAGGTGGTATCGTCTGGTCATCGTATGGTGTCAAATTATTGGTCGACGGCTCGATGTCTTCTGCAAATTACAAGTTACGAGGCGGTGTCAGCAACAGGGCCGAGAAACTTGAGCAAAACTTTGTTTACCTTGACTCGTGATAAAGGAGTCTGAAGGCAATGAACCTTGAGCAGGAACAAGTGCAGAGTTGTTGGATGTGAACCCTGTGTAATGAGACTGCTGTGAGTCGTACCCTAGTGCTTGTGATGATGAGGCGACGTCCGGGAACTCGAACCTGAGAACAAAAAAGGTTCATCGTAAGAACTAAGAACATGTTTCGTAATCGTTACGGGAAAGACTGAGTCCACCGCACAGACACTTAAATGGGGAGCACAGCAGCAAGAGGCCCGCCTACGTTCTCAGACGCGTCCGTGACCGCCATGGCGATGGACTCGCCGTCCCCGGTTAACGCGGCGGCAGGAAAGTCGGCGACCACAGGTGGTGTCGTCTGGTCATCGTATGGTGTCAAATTATTGGTCGACGGCTCGATGTCGTCTGCAAATTACAAGTTACGAGGCGGTGTCTGCACCAGGGCCGAGAAACTTGAGCAAAACTTTGTTTACCTTGACTCGTGATAAAGAAGTCTGAAGGCAATGAACCTTGAGTAGGAAGAAGTGCAGAGTTGTTGGATGTGAACCCTGTGTAATGACACAGCTGTGACTCGTACCCTAGTGCTTGTGATGATGAGGCGACGTCCGGGAACTCTGGAACCTGAGAACAAAAAAAAGGTGCATCGTAAGAACTAAGAACATGTTTCGTAATCGTTACGGGAAAGACGGAGTCCACCGCAAAGACACTTAAACGGGGAGCACAGCAGCAAGAGGCCACCTACGTTCTCAGACGCGTCCGTGACCGCCAAGGCGATGGACGCGCCGTCCCAGGGTAACGCGGCGGCAGGAAAGGCGGCGACTACAGGTGGTATCGTCTGGTCATCGTATGGTGTCAAATTATTGGTCGACGGCTCGATGTCTTCTGCAAATTACAAGTTACGAGGCGGTGTCAGCAACAGGGCCGAGAAATTTGAGCAAAACTTTGTATAACATGACTCGTGATAAAGAATCTGAAGGCAATGAACCTTGAGCAGGAACAAGTGCAGAGTTGTTGGATGTGAACCCTGTGTAATGACACGGCTGTGACTTGTACCCTAGTGCTTGTTATGATGAGGCGACGTCCGCGAACTCTGGAACCTGAGAACAAAAAAGGTGCATCGTAAGAACTAAGAACATGTTTCGTAATCGTTACGGGAAAGACGGAGTCCACAGCACAGACACTTAAACGGGGAGCACAGCAGCAAGAGGCCACCTACGTTCTTAGACGCGTCCGTGACCGCCATGGCGATGGACGAGCCGTACCCGGATAACGCGACGGCAGGAAAGGCGGCGACCACAGGTGGTATCGTCTGGCCATCGTATGGAGTCAAATTATTGGTCGACGGCTCGATGTCTTCTGCAAATTACAAGTTACGAGGCGGTGTCAGCAACAGGGCCGAGAAACTTGAGCAAAACTTTGTTTACCTTGACTCGTGATAAAGAAGGCTGAAGGCAATGAATCTTGAGCAGGAACAAGTGCAGAGTTGTTGGATGTGAACCCTGTGTAATGACACGGCTGTGACTTGTACCCTAGTGCTTGTGATGATGAGGCGACGTCCGGGAACTCTGGAACCTGAGAACAAAAAAAAGGTGCATCGTAAGAACTAAGAACATGTTTCGTAATCGTTACGGGAAAGACGGAGTCCACCGCACTGACACTTAAACGGGGAGCACAGCAGCAAGAGGCCACCTACGTTCTCAGACGCGTCCGTGACCGCCATGGCGATGGACGTGCCGTCGCCGGATAACGCGTCGGCAGGAAAGGCGGCGACCACAGGTGGTATCGTCTGGCCATCGTATGGTGTCAAATTATTGGTCGACGGCTCGATGTCTTCTGCAAATTACAAGTTAGGAGGCGGTGTCAGCACCAGGGCCGAGAAACTTGAGCAAAACTTTGTTTACCTTGACACGTGAAAAAGAAGTCTGAAGGCACTGAATCTTGAGCAGGAGCAAGTGCAGAGTTGTTGGATGTGAACCCTGTGTAATGACACGGCTGTGACTTGTACCCTAGTGCTTGTGATGATGAGGCGACGTCCGGGAACTCTGGAACCTGAGAACAAAAAAAGGTGCATCGTAAGAACTAAGAACATGTTTCGTAATCGTTACGGGAAAGACGGAGTCCACCGCACAGACACTTAAACGGGGAGCACAGCAGCAAGAGGCCACCTACGTTCTCAGACGCGTCCGTGACCGCCATGGCAATGGACTCGCCGTCTCCGGATAACGCGGCGGCAGCGAAGTCGGCGACCACAGGTGGTATCGTCTGGTCATCGTATGGTGTCAAATTATTGGTCGACGGCTCGATGTCTTCTGCAAATTACAAGTTAGGAGGCGGTGTCAGCACCAGGGCCGAGAAACTTGAGCAAAACTTTGTTTACCTTGACTCGTGAAAAAGAAGTCTGAAGGCAATGAATCTTGAGCAGGAACAAGTGCAGAGTTGTTGGATGTGAACCCTCTGTAATGAGACCGCTGTGACTCGTACCCTAGTGCTTGTGGTGATGAGGCGACGTCCGGGAACTCTGGATCCTGAGAACAAAAAAAGGTGCATCGTAAGAACTAAGAATATGTTTCGTAATCGTTACGGGAAAGACGGAGTCCACCGCACAGACACTTAAACGGGGAGCACAGCAGCAAGAGGCCACCTACGTTCTTAGACGCGTCCGTGACCGCCATGGCGATGGACGTGCCGTCCCCGGATAACGCGGCGGCAGGAAAGGCGGCGACCACAGATGGTATCGTCTGGCCATCGTATGGTGTCACATTATTTGTCGACGGCTGAATGTCTTCTGCAAATTACAAGTTACGAGGCTGTGTCAGCAACAGGGCCGAGAAACTTGAGCAAAACTTTGTTTACCTTGACTCGTGATAAAGAAGTCTGAAGGCAATGAATCTTGAGCAGGAACAAGTGCAGAGTTGTTGGATGTGAACCCTGTGTAATGAGACCGTTGTGACTCGTACCCTAGTGCTTGTGATGATGAGGCGACGTCCGGGAACTCTGGAACCTGAGAACAAAAAAAGGTGCATCGTAAGAACTAAGAATATGTTTCATAATCGTTACGGGAAAGACGGAGTCCACCGCACAGACACTTAAACGGGGAGCACAGGAGCAAGAGGCCGCCTACGTTCTCAGACGCGTCCATGACCGCCATGGCAATGGACTCGCCGTCCCCGGATAATGCGGCGGCACGAAAGTCGGCGACCACAGGAGGTATCGTCTGGCCATCGTATGGTGTCACATTATTGGTCGACGGCTGAATGTCTTCTGCAAATTATAAGTTACGAGGCGGTGTCAGCAACAGGGCCGAGAAACTTGAGCAAAACTTCCTTTACCTTCACTCGTGATAAAGAAGTCTGAAGGCTATGAACCTTGAGCTGGAACAAGTGCAGAGTTGTTGGATGTGAACCCTGTGTAATGAGACCGCTGTGACTCGTACCCTAGTGCTTGTGATGATGAGGCGACGTCCGGGAACTCTGGAACCTGAGAACAAAAAAGGTGCATCGTAAGAACTAAGAATATGTTTCGTAATCGTTCCGGGAAAGACGGAGTCCACCGCACAGATACTTAAACGGGGAGCACAGGAGCAAGAGGCCGCCTACGTTCTCAGACGCGTCCGTGACCGCCATGGCATTGGACTCGCCGTCCCCGGATAACGCGGCGGCAGCAAAGTCGGCGACCACAGGTGGTATCGTCTGGTCATCGTATGGTGTCAAATTATTGGTCGACGGCTCGATGTCTTCTGCAAATTACAAGTTACGAGGCGGTGTCAGCAACAGGGCCGAGAAACTTGAGCAAATTTTCCTTTACCTTGACTCGTGATAAAGAAGTCTGAAGGCAATGAACCTTGAGCAGGAACAAGTGCAGAGTTGTTGGATGTGAAGTCTGTGTAATGAGACTGCTGTGACTCGTACCCTAGCGCTTGTGATGATGAGGCGACGTCCGGGAATTCTGGAACCTGAGAACAAAAAAGGTGCATCGTAAAAACTAAGAACATGTTTCGTAATCGTTACGGGAAAGACGGAGTCCACCGCACAGACACTTAAACGGGGAGCACAGCAGCAAGAGGCCACCTACGTTCTTAGACGCGTCCGTGACCGCCATGGCGATGGATGCACCGTCCCAGGTTAACACGGCGGCAGGAGAGGCGGCGACCACAGGTGGTATCGTCTGGCCATTGTATGGTGTCAAATTATTGGTCGACGGCTCGATGTCTTCTGCAAATTACAAGTTAGGAGGCGGTGTCAGCAACAGGGCGGAGAAACTTGAGCAAAACTTCCTTTACCTTGACTCGTGATAAAGAAGCCTGAAGGCAATGAACCTTGAGCAGGAACAATTGCAGAGTTGTTGGATGTGAACCCTGTGTAATGAGACCGCTGTGATCGTACCCTAGAGCTTGTGATGATGAGGCGACGTCCGGAATCTTTGGAACCTGAGAACAAAAAAGGTCAATCGTGAGAACTAAGAATATGTTTCGTAATCGTTACGGGAAAGACGGAGTCCACCGCACAGACACTTAAACGGGGAGCACAGGAGCAAGATTCCGCCTACGTTCTCAGACGCGTCCGTGACCGCCTAGGCAATGGATTCGCCGTCCCCGGATAACGCGGCGGCAGGAAAGTCGGCGACCACAGGTGGTATCGTCTGGTCATCGTATGGTGTCAAATTATTGGTCGACGGCTCGATGTCTTCTTCAAATTACAAGTTACGAGGCGGTGTCACCACCAGGGCCGAGAAACTTGAGCAAAACTTCCTTTACCTTGACTCGTGATAAAGAAGTCTGAAGGCAATGAACCTTGAGCAGGAACAAGTGCAGAGTTGTTGGATGTGAACCCTGTGTAATGAGACTGCTGTGACTCGTACCCTAGTGCTTGTGATGATGAGGCGACGTCCGGGAACTCTGGAACCTGAGAACAAAAAAAGGTGCATCGTAAGAACTAAGAACATGTTTCGTAATCGTTACGGGAAAGAAGGAGTCCGCCGTACAGACACTTAAACGGGGAGCACAGGAGCAAGATTCCGCCTACGTTCTCAGACGCGTCCGTGACCGCCATGGCGATGGACGCGCCGTCCCAGGGTAACGCGGCGGCAGGAAAGGCGGCGACTACAGGTGGTATCGTCTGGTCATCGTATGGTGTCAAATTATTGGTCGACGGCTCGATGTCTTCTGCAAATTTCAAGTTACGAGGCGGTGTCAGCAACAGGGCCGAGAAACGTGAGCAAAACTGTTTACCTTGACTCGTGATAAAGAAGTCTGAAGGCAATGATCCTTGAGCAGGAAAAAGTGCAGATTGTTGGATGCGAACCCTGTGTAATGAAACTGCTGTGACTCGTACCCTAGTGCTTGTGATGATGAGGCGACGTCCGGGAACTCTGGTAACTGAGAACAAAAAAAAGGTGCATCGTAAGAACTAAGAACATGTTTCGTAATCGTTACGGAAAAAACGGAGTCCACCGCACAGACACTTAAACGGGGAGCACAGCAGCAAGAGGGCACCTACGTTCTCAGACGCGTCCGTGACCGCCATGGCGATGGACGCGCCGTCCCAGGATAACGCGGCGGCAGGAAAGGCGGCGACTACAGGTGGTATCGTCTGGTCATCGTATGGTGTCAAATTATTGGTCGACGGCTCGATGTCTTCTGCAAATTACAAGTTACGAGGCGGTGTCAGCAACAGGGCCGAGAAACTTGAGCAAAACTTTGTTTACCTTGACTCGTGATAAAGGAGTCTGAAGGCAATGAACCTTGAGCAGGAACAAGTGCAGAGTTGTTGGATGTGAACCCTGTGTAATGAGACTGCTGTGACTCGTACCCTAGTGCTTTTGATGATGAGGTGACGTCCGGGAACTCTGGAACCTGAGAACAAAAAATGTGCATCGTAAGAACTAAGAACATGTTTCGTAATTGTTACGGGAAAGACTGAGTCCACCGCACAGACACTTAAATGGGGAGCACAGCAGCAAGAGGCCGCCCACATTCTCAGACGCGTCCGTGACCGCCATGGCGATGGACGCGCCGTCCCCGGATAACGTGGCGGCAGGAAAGGCGGCGACCACAGGTGGTATCGTCTGGTCATCGTATGGTGTCAAATTATTGGTCGACGGCTCGATGTCTTCTGCAAATTACAAGTTACGAGGCGGTGTCAGCAACAGGGCCGAGAAACTTGAGCAAAACTGTTTAACTTGACTCGTGATAAAGAATCTGAAGGCAATGAACCTTGAGCAGGAACAAGTGCAGAGTTGTTGGATGTGAACCCTGTGTAATGACACGGCTGTGACTTGTACCCAAGTGCTTGTTATGATGAGGCGACGTCCGCGAACTCTGGAACCTGAGAACAAAAAAGGTGCATCGTAAGAACTAAGAACATGTTTCGTAATCGTTACGGGAAAGACGGAGTCCACCGCACAGACACTTAAACGGGGAGCACAGGAGCAAGAGGCCGCCTACGTTCTCAGACGCGTCCGTGACCGCCATGGCAATGGACTCGCCGTCCCCGGATAACGCGGCGGCAGCGAAGTCGGCGACCACAGGTGGTATCGTCTGGTCATCGTATGGTGTCAAATTATTGGTCGACGGCTGGATGCCTTCTGCAAATTACAAGTTACGAGGCGGTGTCAGCACCAGGGCCGAGAAACTTGAGCAAAACTTTGTTTACCTTGACTCGTGATAAAGAAGTCTGAAGGCAATGAACCTTGAACAGGAACAAGTGCAGAGTTGTTGGATGTGAACCCTGTGTAATGAGACCACTGTGACTCGTACCCTAGCGCTTGTGATGATGAGGCGACGTCCGGGAACTCTGGATCCTGAGAACAAAAAAAGGTGCATCGTAAGAACTAAGAATATGTTTCGTAATCGTTACGGGAAAGACGGAGTCCACAGCACAGACACTTAAACGGGGAGCACAGCAGCAAGAGGCCACCTACGTTCTTAGACGCGTCCGTGACCGCCATGGCGATGGACGAGCCGTACCCGGATAACGCGACGGCAGGAAAGGCGGCGACCACAGGTGGTATCGTCTGGCCATCGTATGGAGTCAAATTATTGGTCGACGGCTCGATGTCTTCTGCAAATTACAAGTTACGAGGCGGTGTCAGCAACAGTGCCGAGAAACTTGAGCAAAACTTTGTTTACCTTGACTCGTGATAAAGAAGGCTGAAGGCAATGAATCTTGAGCAGGAACAAGTGCAGAGTTGTTGGATGTGAACCCTGTGTAATGACACGGCTGTGACTTGTACCCTAGTGCTTGTGATGATGAGGCGACGTCCGGGAACTCTGGAACCTGAGAACAAAAAAAAGGTGCATCGTAAGAACTAAGAACATGTTTCGTAATCGTTACGGGAAAGACGGAGTCCACCGCACTGACACTTAAACGGGAAGCACAGCAGCAAGAGGCCACCTACGTTCTCAGACGCGTCCGTGACCGCCATGGCGATGGACGTGCCGTCGCCGGATAACGCGTCGGCAGGAAAGGCGGCGACCACAGGTGGTATCGTCTGGCCATCGTATGGTGTCAAATTATTGGTCGATGGCTCGATGTCTTCTGCAAATTACAAGTTAGGAGGCGGTGTCAGCAACAGGGCCGAGAAACTTGAGCAAAACTTTGTTTACCTTGACTCGTGAAAAAGAAGTCTGAAGGCACTGAATCTTGAGCAGGAGTAAGTGCAGAGTTGTTGGATGTGAACCCTGTGTAATGACACGGCTGTGACTTGTACCCTAGTGCTTGTGATGATGAGGCGACGTCCGGGAACTCTGGAACCTGAGAACAAAAAAAAGGTGCATCGTAAGAACTAAGAACATGTTTCGTAATCGTTACGGGAAAGACGGAGTCCACCGCACAGACACTTAAACGGGGAGCACAGCAGCAAGAGGCCACCTACGTTCTCAGACGCGTCCGTGACCGCCATGGCAATGGACTCGCCGTCTCCGGATAACGCGGCGGCAGCGAAGTCGGCGACCACAGGTGGTATCGTCTGGTCATCGTATGGTGTCAAATTATTGGTCGACGGCTCGATGTCTTCTGCAAATTACAAGTTACGAGGCGGTGTCAGCAACAGGGCCGAGAAACTTGAGCAAAACTTTGTTTACCTTGACTCGTGATAAAGGAGTCTGAAGGCAATGAACCTTGAGCAGGAACAAGTGCAGAGTTGTTGGATGTGAACCCTGTGTAATGAGACTGCTGTGACTCGTACCCTAGTGCTTTTGATGATGAGGTGACGTCCGGGAACTCTGGAACCTGAGAACAAAAAATGTACATCGTAAGAACTAAGAACATGTTTCGTAATTGTTACGGGAAAGACTGAGTCCACCGCACAGACACTTAAATGGGGAGCACAGCAGCAAGAGGCCGCCCACATTCTCAGACGCGTCCGTGACCGCCATGGCGATGGACGCACCGTCCCCGGATAACGTGGCGGCAGGAAAGGCGGCGACCACAGGTGGTATCGTCTGGTCATCGTATGGTGTCAAATTATTGGTCGACGGCTCGATGTCTTCTGCAAATTACAAGTTACGAGGCGGTGTCAGCAACAGGGCCGAGAAACTTGAGCAAAACTTTGTTTACCTTGACTCGTGATAAAGGAGTCTGAAGGCAATGAACCTTGAGCAGGAACAAGTGCAGAGTTGTTGGATGTGAACCCTGTGTAATGAGACTGCTGTGACTCGTACCCTAGTGCTTGTGATGATGAGGCGACGTCCGGGAACTCGAACCTGAGAACAAAAAAGGTGCATCGTAAGAACTAAGAACATGTTTCGTAATCGTTACGGGAAAGACTGAGTCCACCGCACAGACACTTAAATGGGGAGCACAGCAGCAAGAGGCCCGCCTACGTTCTCAGACGCGTCCGTGACCGCCATGGCGATGGACTCGCCGTCCCCGGTTAACGCGGCGGCAGGAAAGTCGGCGACCACAGGTGGTGTCGTCTGGTCATCGTATGGTGTCAAATTATTGGTCGACGGCTCGATGTCTTCTGCAAATTACAAGTTACGAGGCGGTGTCAGCAACAGGGCCGAGAAACTTGAGCAAAACTGTTTAACTTGACTCATGATAAAGAATCTGAAGGCAATGAACCTTGAGCAGGAACAAGTGCAGAGTTGTTGGATGTGAACCCTGTGTAATGACACGGCTGTGACTTGTACCCTAGTGCTTGTTATGATGAGGCGACGTCCGCGAACTCTGGAACCTGAGAACAAAAAAGGTGCATCGTAAGAACTAAGAACATGTTTCGTAATCGTTACGGGAAAGACGGAGTCCACCGCACAGACACTTAAACGGGGAGCACAGGAGCAAGAGGCCGCCTACGTTCTCAGACGCGTCCGTGACCGCCATGGCAATGGACTCGCCGTCCCCGGATAACGCGGCGGCAGCGAAGTCGGCGACCACAGGTGGTATCGCCTGGTCATCGTATGGTGTCAAATTATTGGTCGACGGCTGGATGCCTTCTGCAAATTACAAGTTACGAGGCGGTGTCAGCACCAGGGCCGAGAAACTTGAGCAAAACTTTGTTTACCTTGACTCGTGATAAAGAAGTCTGAAGGCAATGAACCTTGAACAGGAACAAGTGCAGAGTTGTTGGATGTGAACCCTGTGTAATGAGACCGCTGTGACTCGTACCCTAGCGCTTGTGATGATGAGGCGACGTCCGGGAACTCTGGATCCTGAGAACAAAAAAAGGTGCATCGTAAGAACTATGAATATGTTTCGTAATCGTTACGGGAAAGACGGAGTCCACAGCACAGACACTTAAACGGGGAGCACAGCAGCAAGAGGCCACCTACGTTCTTAGACGCGTCCGTGACCGCCATGGCGATGGACGAGCCGTACCCGGATAACGCGACGGCAGGAAAGGCGGCGACCACAGGTGGTATCGTCTGGCCATCGTATGGAGTCAAATTATTGGTCGACGGCTCGATGTCTTCTGCAAATTACAAGTTACGAGGCGGTGTCAGCAACAGTGCCGAGAAACTTGAGCAAAACTTTGTTTACCTTGACTCGTGATAAAGAAGGCTGAAGGCAATGAATCTTGAGCAAGAACAAGTGCAGAGTTGTTGGATGTGAACCCTGTGTAATGACACGGCTGTGACTTGTACCCTAGTGCTTGTGATGATGAGGCGACGTCCGGGAACTCTGGAACCTGAGAACAAAAAAAAGGTGCATCGTAAGAACTAAGAACATGTTTCGTAATCGTTACGGGAAAGACGGAGTCCACCGCACTGACACTTAAACGGGGAGCACAGCAGCAAGAGGCCACCTACGTTCTCAGACGCGTCCGTGACCGCCATGGCGATGGACGTGCCGTCGCCGGATAACGCGTCGGCAGGAAAGGCGGCGACCACAGGTGGTATCGTCTGGCCATCGTATGGTGTCAAATTATTGGTCGACGGCTCGATGTCTTCTGCAAATTACAAGTTAGGAGGCGGTGTCAGCACCAGGGCCGAGAAACTTGAGCAAAACTTTGTTTACCTTGACTCGTGAAAAAGAAGTCTGAAGGCACTGAATCTTGAGCAGGAGCAAGTGCAGAGTTGTTGGATGTGAAGCCTGTGTAATGACACGGCTGTGACTTGTACCCTAGTGCTTGTGATGATGCTGCGACGTCCGGGAACTCTGGAAACTGAGAACAAAAAAAAGGTGCATCGTAAGAACTAAGAACATGTTTCGTAATCGTTACGGGAAAGACGGAGTCCACCGCACAGACACTTAAACGGGGAGCACAGGAGCAAGAGGCCGCCTACGTTCTCAGACGCGTCCATGACCGCCATAGCAATGGACTCGCCGTCCCCGGATAATGCGGCGGCACGAAAGTCGGCGACCACAGGAGGTATCGTCTGGCCATCGTATGGTGTCACATTATTGGTCGACGGCTGAATGTCTTCTGCAAATTATAAGTTACGAGGCGGTGTCAGCAACAGGGCCGAGAAACTTGAGCAAAACTTCCTTTACCTTCACTCGTGATAAAGAAGTCTGAAGGCTATGAACCTTGAGCTGGAACAAGTGCAGAGTTGTTGGATGTGAACCCTGTGTAATGAGACCGCTGTGACTCGTACCCTAGTGCTTGTGATGATGAGGCGACGTCCGGGAACTCTGGAACCTGAGAACAAAAAAGGTGCATCGTAAGAACTAAGAACATGTTCGTAATCGTTACGGGAAAGACGGAGTCCACCGCACAGACACTTAATCGGGGAGCACAGCAGCAAGACGCCACCTACGTTCTCAGACGCGTCCGTGACCACCATGGCGATGGACGCGCCGTCCCAGGTTAACGCGGCGGCAGGAAAGGCGGCGACCACAGGTGGTATCGTCTGGTCATCGTATGGTGTGAAATTATTGGTCGACGGCTCAATGTCTTCTGCAAATTACAAGTTACGAGGTGGTGTCAGCAACTGGGCCGAGAAACTTGAGCAAAACTTTGTTTACATTGAATCGTGATAAAGAAGTCTGAAGGCAATGATCCTTGAGCAGGAAAAAGTGCAGATTGTTGGATGCGAACCCTGTGTAATGAAACTGCTGTGACTCGTACCCTAGTGCTTGTGATGATGAGGCGACGTCCGGGAACTCTGGAACCTGAGAACAAAAAAAAGGTGCATCGTAAGAACTAAGAACATGTTTCGTAATCGTTACGGAAAAGACGGAGTCCACCGCACAGACACATAAACGGGGAGCACAGCAGCAAGAAGCCGCCTACGTTCTCAGACGCGTCCGTGACCGCCATGGCGATGGACTCGCCGTCCCTGGATAACGCGGCGGCAGGAAAGTCGGCGACCACAGGTGGTATTGTCTGGTCATCGTATGCTGTCAAATTATTGGTCGACGGCTCGATGTCTTCTGCAAATTACAAGTTACGAGGCGGTGTCAGCAACAGGGCCGAGAAACTTGAGCAAAACTTCGTTTACCTTGACTCGTGATAAAGAAGTCTGAATGCAATGAACCTTGAACAGGAACGAGTGCAGAGTTGTTGGATGTGAATCCTGTGTAATCCGACTGCTGTGACTCGTACCCTAGTGATTGTGATATGAGGCGACGTCCACGAACTCTGGAACCTGAGAACAAAAACAAGAAGGTGCATCGTAAGAACTAAGAACATGTTCGTAATCGTTACGGGAAAGACGGAGTCCACCGCACAGACACTTAAACGGGGAGCACAGCAGCAAGAGGCCACCTACGTTCTCAGACGCGTCCGTGACCACCATGGCGATGGACGCGCCGTCCCAGGTTAACGCGGCGGCAGGAAAGGCGGCGACCACAGGTGGTATCGTCTGGTCATCGTATGCTGTCAAATTATTGGTCGACGGCTCGATGTATTCTGCAAATTACAAGTTTCGAGGCAGTGTCAGAAACAGGGCCGAGAAACATGAGCAAAACTTTGTTTACCTCGACTCGTGATAAAGAAGTCTGAAGGCAATGAACCTTGAGCAGGAACAAGTGCAGATTTGTTGGATGTGAACCCTGTGTAGTGAGACTGCTGTGACTCGTACCCTAGTGCTTGTGATGATGAGGCGACGTCCGGGAATTCTGGAACCTGAGAACAAAAAAGGTGCATCGTAAGAACTAATAACATGTTTCGTAATCTTTACGGGAAAGACGCAGTCCACCGCACAGACACTTAAACGGGGAGCACAGCAGCAAGAGGCCACCTACGTTCTTAGACGCGTCCGTGACCGCCATGGCGATGGACGTGCCTTCCCCGGATATCGCGGCGGCAGGAAAGGCGGCGACCACAGAGGGTATCGTCGGGTCATCGTATGGTGTCAAATTATTGGTCGACGGCTCGATGTCTTCTGCAAATTTCAAGTTACGTGGTGGTGTCAGCAACAGGGCCGAGAAACGTGAGCAAAACTGTTTACCTTGACTCGTGATAAAGAAGTCTGAAGGCAATGATCCTTGAGCAGGAAAAAGTGCAGATTGTTGGATGCGAACCCTGTGTAATGAAACTGCTGTGACTCGTACCCTAGTGCTTGTGATGATGAGGCGACGTCCGGGAACTCTGGAAACTGAGAACAAAAAAAGGTGCATCGTAAGAACTAAGAACATGTTTCGTAATCGTTACGGAAAAGACGGAGTCCACCGCACAGACACTTAAACGGGGAGCACAGCAGCAAGAGGGCACCTACGTTCTCAGACGCGTCCGTGACCGCCATGGCGATGGACGCGCCGTCCCAGGATAACGCGGCGGCAGGAAAGGCGGCGACTACAGGTGGTATCGTCTGGTCATCGTATGGTGTCAAATTATTGGTCGACGGCTCGATGTCTTCTGCAAATTACAAGTTACGAGGCGGTGTCAGCAACAGGGCCGAGAAACTTGAGCAAAACTTTGTTTACCTTGACTCGTGATAAAGGAGTCTGAAGGCAATGAACCTTGAGCAGGAACAAGTGCAGAGTTGTTGGATGTGAACCCTGTGTAATGAGACTGCTGTGACTCGTACCCTAGTGCTTGTGATGATGAGGCGACGTCCGGGAACTCGAACCTGAGAACAAAAAAGGTGCATCGTAAGAACTAAGAACATGTTTCGTAATCGTTACGGGAAAGACCGAGTCCACCGCACAGACACTTAAACGGGGAGCACAGCAGCAAGAGGCCACCTACGTTCTCAGACGCGTCCGTGACCGCCATGGCGATGGACGTGCCGTCGCCGGATAACGCGTCGGCAGGAAAGGCGGCGACCACAGGTGGTATCGTCTGGCCATCGTATGGTGTCAAATTATTGGTCGACGGCTCGATGTCTTCTGCAAATTACAAGTTAGGAGGCGGTGTCAGCACCAGGGCCGAGAAACTTGAGCAAAACTTTGTTTACCTTGACTCGTGATAAAGAAGGCTGAAGGCAATGAATCTTGAGCAGGAACAAGTGCAGAGTTGTTGGATGTGAACCCTGTGTAATGACACGGCTGTGACTTGTACCCTAGTGCTTGTGATGATGAGGCGACGTCCGGGAACTCTGGAACCTGAGAACAAAAAAAAGGTGCATCGTAAGAACTAAGAACATGTTTCGTAATCGTTACGGGAAAGACGGAGTCCACCGCACTGACACTTAAACGGGAAGCACAGCAGCAAGAGGCCACCTACGTTCTCAGACGCGTCCGTGACCGCCATGGCGATGGACGTGCCGTCGCCGGATAACGCGTCGGCAGGAAAGGCGGCGACCACAGGTGGTATCGTCTGGCCATCGTATGGTGTCAAATTATTGGTCGATGGCTCGATGTCTTCTGCAAATTACAAGTTAGGAGGCGGTGTCAGCAACAGGGCCGAGAAACTTGAGCAAAACTTTGTTTACCTTGACTCGTGAAAAAGAAGTCTGAAGGCACTGAATCTTGAGCAGGAGCAAGTGCAGAGTTGTTGGATGTGAACCCTGTGTAATGACACGGCTGTGACTTGTACCCTAGTGCTTGTGATGATGAGGCGACGTCCGGGAACTCTGGAACCTGAGAACAAAAAAAAGGTGCATCGTAAGAACTAAGAACATGTTTCGTAATCGTTACGGGAAAGACGGAGTCCACCGCACAGACACTTAAACGGGGAGCACAGCAGCAAGAGGCCACCTACGTTCTCAGACGCGTCCGTGACCGCCATGGCAATGGACTCGCCGTCTCCGGATAACGCGGCGGCAGCGAAGTCGGCGACCACAGGTGGTATCGTCTGGTCATCGTATGGTGTCAAATTATTGGTCGACGGCTCGATGTCTTCTGCAAATTACAAGTTACGAGGCGGTGTCAGCAACAGGGCCGAGAAACTTGAGCAAAACTTTGTTTACCTTGACTCGTGATAAAGGAGTCTGAAGGCAATGAACCTTGAGCAGGAACAAGTGCAGAGTTGTTGGATGTGAACCCTGTGTAATGAGACTGCTGTGACTCGTACCCTAGTGCTTTTGATGATGAGGTGACGTCCGGGAACTCTGGAACCTGAGAACAAAAAATGTACATCGTAAGAACTAAGAACATGTTTCGTAATTGTTACGGGAAAGACTGAGTCCACCGCACAGACACTTAAATGGGGAGCACAGCAGCAAGAGGCCGCCCACATTCTCAGACGCGTCCGTGACCGCCATGGCGATGGACGCACCGTCCCCGGATAACGTGGCGGCAGGAAAGGCGGCGACCACAGGTGGTATCGTCTGGTCATCGTATGGTGTCAAATTATTGGTCGACGGCTCGATGTCTTCTGCAAATTACAAGTTACGAGGCGGTGTCAGCAACAGGGCCGAGAAACTTGAGCAAAACTTTGTTTACCTTGACTCGTGATAAAGGAGTCTGAAGGCAATGAACCTTGAGCAGGAACAAGTGCAGAGTTGTTGGATGTGAACCCTGTGTAATGAGACTGCTGTGACTCGTACCCTAGTGCTTGTGATGATGAGGCGACGTCCGGGAACTCGAACCTGAGAACAAAAAAGGTGCATCGTAAGAACTAAGAACATGTTTCGTAATCGTTACGGGAAAGACTGAGTCCACCGCACAGACACTTAAATGGGGAGCACAGCAGCAAGAGGCCCGCCTACGTTCTCAGACGCGTCCGTGACCGCCATGGCGATGGACTCGCCGTCCCCGGTTAACGCGGCGGCAGGAAAGTCGGCGACCACAGGTGGTGTCGTCTGGTCATCGTATGGTGTCAAATTATTGGTCGACGGCTCGATGTCTTCTGCAAATTACAAGTTACGAGGCGGTGTCAGCAACAGGGCCGAGAAACTTGAGCAAAACTGTTTAACTTGACTCATGATAAAGAATCTGAAGGCAATGAACCTTGAGCAGGAACAAGTGCAGAGTTGTTGGATGTGAACCCTGTGTAATGACACGGCTGTGACTTGTACCCTAGTGCTTGTTATGATGAGGCGACGTCCGCGAACTCTGGAACCTGAGAACAAAAAAGGTGCATCGTAAGAACTAAGAACATGTTTCGTAATCGTTACGGGAAAGACGGAGTCCACCGCACAGACACTTAAACGGGGAGCACAGGAGCAAGAGGCCGCCTACGTTCTCAGACGCGTCCGTGACCGCCATGGCAATGGACTCGCCGTCCCCGGATAACGCGGCGGCAGCGAAGTCGGCGACCACAGGTGGTATCGCCTGGTCATCGTATGGTGTCAAATTATTGGTCGACGGCTGGATGCCTTCTGCAAATTACAAGTTACGAGGCGGTGTCAGCACCAGGGCCGATAAACTTGAGCAAAACTTTGTTTACCTTGACTCGTGATAAAGAAGTCTGAAGGCAATGAACCTTGAACAGGAACAAGTGCAGAGTTGTTGGATGTGAACCCTGTGTAATGAGACCGCTGTGACTCGTACCCTAGCGCTTGTGATGATGAGGCGACGTCCGGGAACTCTGGATCCTGAGAACAAAAAAAGGTGCATCGTAAGAACTATGAATATGTTTCGTAATCGTTACGGGAAAGACGGAGTCCACAGCACAGACACTTAAACGGGGAGCACAGCAGCAAGAGGCCACCTACGTTCTTAGACGCGTCCGTGACCGCCATGGCGATGGACGAGCCGTACCCGGATAACGCGACGGCAGGAAAGGCGGCGACCACAGGTGGTATCGTCTGGCCATCGTATGGAGTCAAATTATTGGTCGACGGCTCGATGTCTTCTGCAAATTACAAGTTACGAGGCGGTGTCAGCAACAGTGCCGAGAAACTTGAGCAAAACTTTGTTTACCTTGACTCGTGATAAAGAAGGCTGAAGGCAATGAATCTTGAGCAAGAACAAGTGCAGAGTTGTTGGATGTGAACCCTGTGTAATGACACGGCTGTGACTTGTACCCTAGTGCTTGTGATGATGAGGCGACGTCCGGGAACTCTGGAACCTGAGAACAAAAAAAAGGTGCATCGTAAGAACTAAGAACATGTTTCGTAATCGTTACGGGAAAGACGGAGTCCACCGCACTGACACTTAAACGGGGAGCACAGCAGCAAGAGGCCACCTACGTTCTCAGACGCGTCCGTGACCGCCATGGCGATGGACGTGCCGTCGCCGGATAACGCGTCGGCAGGAAAGGCGGCGACCACAGGTGGTATCGTCTGGCCATCGTATGGTGTCAAATTATTGGTCGACGGCTCGATGTCTTCTGCAAATTACAAGTTAGGAGGCGGTGTCAGCACCAGGGCCGAGAAACTTGAGCAAAACTTTGTTTACCTTGACTCGTGAAAAAGAAGTCTGAAGGCACTGAATCTTGAGCAGGAGCAAGTGCAGAGTTGTTGGATGTGAAGCCTGTGTAATGACACGGCTGTGACTTGTACCCTAGTGCTTGTGATGATGCTGCGACGTCCGGGAACTCTGGAAACTGAGAACAAAAAAAAGGTGCATCGTAAGAACTAAGAACATGTTTCGTAATCGTTACGGGAAAGACGGAGTCCACCGCACAGACACTTAAACGGGGAGCACAGCAGCAAGAGGCCACCTACGTTCTCAGACGCGTCCGTGACCGCCATGGCAATGGACTCGCCGTCTCCGGATAACGCGGCGGCAGCGAAGTCGGCGACCACAGGTGGTATCGTCTGGTCATCGTATGGTGTCAAATTATTGGTCGACGGCTCGATGTCTTCTGCAAATTACAAGTTAGGAGGCGGTGTCAGCACCAGGGCCGAAAAACTTGAGCAAAACTTTGTTTACCTTGACTCGTGAAAAAGAAGTCTGAAGGCAATGAATCTTGAGCAGGAACAAGTGCAGAGTTGTTGGATGTGAACCCTGTGTAATGAGACCGCTGTGACTCGTACCCTAGTGCTTGTGATGATGAGGCGACGTCCGGGAACAATGGATCCTGAGAACAAAAAAAGGTGCATCGTAAGAACTAAGAATATGTTTCGTAATCGTTACGGGAAAGACGGAGTCCACCGCACAGACACTTAAACGGGGAGCACAGGAGCAAGAGGCCGCCTACGTTCTCAGACGCGTCCATGACCGCCATAGCAATGGACTCGCCGTCCCCGGATAATGCGGCGGCACGAAAGTCGGCGACCACAGGAGGTATCGTCTGGCCATCGTATGGTGTCACATTATTGGTCGACGGCTGAATGTCTTCTGCAAATTATAAGTTACGAGGCGGTGTCAGCAACAGGGCCGAGAAACTTGAGCAAAACTTCCTTTACCTTCACTCGTGATAAAGAAGTCTGAAGGCTATGAACCTTGAGCTGGAACAAGTGCAGAGTTGTTGGATGTGAACCCTGTGTAATGAGACCGCTGTGACTCGTACCCTAGTGCTTGTGATGATGAGGCGACGTCCGGGAACTCTGGAACCTGAGAACAAAAAAGGTGCATCGTAAGAACTAAGAACATGTTCGTAATCGTTACGGGAAAGACGGAGTCCACCGCACAGACACTTAATCGGGGAGCACAGCAGCAAGACGCCACCTACGTTCTCAGACGCGTCCGTGACCACCATGGCGATGGACGCGCCGTCCCAGGTTAACGCGGCGGCAGGAAAGGCGGCGACCACAGGTGGTATCGTCTGGTCATCGTATGGTGTGAAATTATTTGTCGACGGCTCAATGTCTTCTGCAAATTACAAGTTACGAGGTGGTGTCAGCAACTGGGCCGAGAAACTTGAGCAAAACTTTGTTTACATTGAATCGTGATAAAGAAGTCTGAAGGCAATGATCCTTGAGCAGGAAAAAGTGCAGATTGTTGGATGCGAACCCTGTGTAATGAAACTGCTGTGACTCGTACCCTAGTGCTTGTGATGATGAGGCGACGTCCGGGAACTCTGGAACCTGAGAACAAAAAAAAGGTGCATCGTAAGAACTAAGAACATGTTTCGTAATCGTTACGGAAAAGACGGAGTCCACCGCACAGACACATAAACGGGGAGCACAGCAGCAAGAAGCCGCCTACGTTCTCAGACGCGTCCGTGACCGCCATGGCGATGGACTCGCCGTCCCTGGATAACGCGGCGGCAGGAAAGTCGGCGACCACAGGTGGTATTGTCTGGTCATCGTATGCTGTCAAATTATTGGTCGACGGCTCGATGTCTTCTGCAAATTACAAGTTACGAGGCGGTGTCAGCAACAGGGCCGAGAAACTTGAGCAAAACTTCGTTTACCTTGACTCGTGATAAAGAAGTCTGAATGCAATGAACCTTGAACAGGAACGAGTGCAGAGTTGTTGGATGTGAATCCTGTGTAATCCGACTGCTGTGACTCGTACCCTAGTGATTGTGATATGAGGCGACGTCCACGAACTCTGGAACCTGAGAACAAAAACAAGAAGGTGCATCGTAAGAACTAAGAACATGTTCGTAATCGTTACGGGAAAGACGGAGTCCACCGCACAGACACTTAAACGGGGAGCACAGCAGCAAGAGGCCACCTACGTTCTCAGACGCGTCCGTGACCACCATGGCGATGGACGCGCCGTCCCAGGTTAACGCGGCGGCAGGAAAGGCGGCGACCACAGGTGGTATCGTCTGGTCATCGTATGCTGTCAAATTATTGGTCGACGGCTCGATGTATTCTGCAAATTACAAGTTTCGAGGCAGTGTCAGAAACAGGGCCGAGAAACATGAGCAAAACTTTGTTTACCTCGACTCGTGATAAAGAAGTCTGAAGGCAATGAACCTTGAGCAGGAACAAGTGCAGATTTGTTGGATGTGAACCCTGTGTAGTGAGACTGCTGTGACTCGTACCCTAGTGCTTGTGATGATGAGGCGACGTCCGGGAATTCTGGAACCTGAGAACAAAAAAGGTGCATCGTAAGAACTAATAACATGTTTCGTAATCTTTACGGGAAAGACGCAGTCCACCGCACAGACACTTAAACGGGGAGCACAGCAGCAAGAGGCCACCTACGTTCTTAGACGCGTCCGTGACCGCCATGGCGATGGACGTGCCTTCCCCGGATATCCCGGCGGCAGGAAAGGCGGCGACCACAGAGGGTATCGTCGGGTCATCGTATGGTGTCAAATTATTGGTCGACGGCTCGATGTCTTCTGCAAATTTCAAGTTACGAGGTGGTGTCAGCAACAGGGCCGAGAAACGTGAGCAAAACTGTTTACCTTGACTCGTGATAAAGAAGTCTGAAGGCAATGATCCTTGAGCAGGAAAAAGTGCAGATTGTTGGATGCGAACCCTGTGTAATGAAACTGCTGTGACTCGTACCCTAGTGCTTGTGATGATGAGGCGACGTCCGGGAACTCTGGAAACTGAGAACAAAAAAAGGTGCATCGTAAGAACTAAGAACATGTTTCGTAATCGTTACGGAAAAGACGGAGTCCACCGCACAGACACTTAAACGGGGAGCACAGCAGCAAGAGGGCACCTACGTTCTCAGACGCGTCCGTGACCGCCATGGCGATGGACGCGCCGTCCCAGGATAACGCGGCGGCAGGAAAGGCGGCGACTACAGGTGGTATCGTCTGGTCATCGTATGGTGTCAAATTATTGGTCGACGGCTCGATGTCTTCTGCAAATTACAAGTTACGAGGCGGTGTCAGCAACAGGGCCGAGAAACTTGAGCAAAACTTTGTTTACCTTGACTCGTGATAAAGGAGTCTGAAGGCAATGAACCTTGAGCAGGAACAAGTGCAGAGTTGTTGGATGTGAACCCTGTGTAATGAGACTGCTGTGACTCGTACCCTAGTGCTTGTGATGATGAGGCGACGTCCGGGAACTCGAACCTGAGAACAAAAAAGGTGCATCGTAAGAACTAAGAACATGTTTCGTAATCGTTACGGGAAAGACCGAGTCCACCGCACAGACACTTAAACGGGGAGCACAGCAGCAAGAGGCCACCTACGTTCTCAGACGCGTCCGTGACCGCCATGGCGATGGACGTGCCGTCGCCGGATAACGCGTCGGCAGGAAAGGCGGCGACCACAGGTGGTATCGTCTGGCCATCGTATGGTGTCAAATTATTGGTCGACGGCTCGATGTCTTCTGCAAATTACAAGTTAGGAGGCGGTGTCAGCACCAGGGCCGAGAAACTTGAGCAAAACTTTGTTTACCTTGACTCGTGAAAAAGAAGTCTGAAGGCACTGAATCTTGAGCAGGAGCAAGTGCAGAGTTGTTGGATGTGAACCCTGTGTAATGAGACCGCTGTGACTCGTACCCTAGCGCTTGTGATGATGAGGCGACGTCCGGGAACTCTGGATCCTGAGAATAAAAAAAGGTGCATCGTAAGAACTAAGAATATGTTTCGTAATCGTTACGGGAAAGACGGAGTCCACAGCACAGACACTTAAACGGGGAGCACAGCAGCAAGAGGCCACCTACGTTCTTAGACGCGTCCGTGACCGCCATGGCGATGGACGAGCCGTACCCGGATAACGCGACGGCAGGAAAGGCGGCGACCACAGGTGGTATCGTCTGGTCATCGTATGGAGTCAAATTATTGGTCGACGGCTCGATGTCTTCTGCAAATTACAAGTTACGAGGCGGTGTCAGCAACAGGGCCGAGAAACTTGAGCAAAACTTTGTTTACCTTGACTCGTGATAAAGAAGGCTGAAGGCAATGAATCTTGAGCAGGAACAAGTGCAGAGTTGTTGGATGTGAACCCTGTGTAATGACACGGCTGTGACTTGTACCCTAGTGCTTGTGATGATGAGGCGACGTCCGGGAACTCTGGAACCTGAGAACAAAAAAAGGTGCATCGTAAGAACTAAGAACATGTTTCGTAATCGTTACGGGAAAGACGGAGTCCACCGCACTGACACTTAAACGGGGAGCACAGCAGCAAGAGGCCACCTACGTTCTCAGACGCGTCCGTGACCGCCATGGCGATGGACGTGCCGTCGCCGGATAACGCGTCGGCAGGAAAGGCGGCGACCACAGGTGGTATCGTCTGGCCATCGTATGGTGTCAAATCATTGGTCGACGGCTCGATGTCTTCTGCAAATTACAAGTTAGGAGGCGGTGTCAGCACCAGGGCCGAGAAACTTGAGCAAAGCTTTGTTTACCTTGACTCGTGAAAAAGAAGTCTGATGGCACTGAATCTTGAGCAGGAGCAAGTGCAGAGTTGTTGGATGTGAACCCTGTGTAATGACACGGCTGTGACTTGTACCCTAGTGCTTGTGATGATGAGGCGACGTCCGGGAACTCTGGAACCTGAGAACAAAAAAAGGTGCATCGTAAGAACTAAGAACATGTTTCGTAATCGTTACGGGAAAGACGGAGTCCACCGCACAGACACTTAAACGGGGAGCACAGCAGCAAGAGGCCACCTACGTTCTCAGACGCGTCCGTGACCGCCATGGTAATGGACTCGCCGTCTCCGGATAACGCGGCGGCAGCGAAGTCGGCGACCACAGTTGGTATCGTCTGGTCATCGTATGGTGACAAATTATTGGTCGACGGCTCGATGTCTTCTGCAAATTACAAGTTAGGAGGCGGTGTCAGCACCAGGGCCGAGAAACTTGAGCAAAACTTTGTTTACCTTGACTCGTGAAAAAGAAGTCTGAAGGCAATGAATCTTGAGCAGGAACAAGTGCAGAGTTGTTGGATGTGAACCCTGTGTAATGAGACCGCTGTGACTCGTACCCTAGTGCTTGTGATGATGAGGCGACGTCCGGGAACTCTGGATCCTGAGAACAAAAAAAGGTGCATCGTAAGAACTAAGAATATGTTTCGTAATCGTTACGGGAAAGACGGAGTCCACCGCACAGACACTTAAACGGGGAGCACAGCAGCAAGAGGCCACCTACGTTCTTAGACGCGTCCGTGACCGCCATGGCGATGGACGTGCCGTCCCCGGATAACGCGGCGGGAGGAAAGGCGGCGACCACAGATGGTATCGTCTGGCCATCGTATGGTGTCACATTATTTGTCGACGGCTGAATGTCTTCTGCAAATTACAAGTTACGAGGCTGTGTCAGCAACAGGGCCGAGAAACTTGAGCAAAACTTTGTTTACCTTGACTCGTGATAAAGAAGTCTGAAGGCAATGAATCTTGAGCAGGAACAAGTGCAGAGTTGTTGGATGTGAACCCTGTGTAATGAGACCGTTGTGACTCGTACCCTAGTGCTTGTGATGATGAGGCGACGTCCGGGAACTCTGGAACCTGAGAACAAAAAAAGGTGCATCGTAAGAACTAAGAATATGTTTCATAATCGTTACGGGAAAGACGGAGTCCACTGCACAGACACTTAAACGGGGAGCACAGGAGCAAGAGGCCGCCTACGTTCTCAGACGCGTCCGTGACCGCCATGGCAATGGACTCGCCGTCCCCGGATAACGCGGCGGCAGCGAAGTCGGCGACCACAGGTGGTATGGTCTGGTCATCGTATGGTGTCAAATTATTGGTCGACGGCTCGATGCCTTCTGCAAATTACAAGTTACGAGGCGGTGTCAGCACCAGGGCCGAGAAACTTGAGCAAAAAATTGTTTACCTTGACTCCTGATAAAGAAGTCTGAAGGCAATGAACCTTGAACAGGAACAAGTGCAGAGTTGTTGGATGTGAACCCTGTGTAATGAGACCGCTGTGACTCGTACCCTAGCGCTTGTGATGATGAGGCGACGTCCGGGAACTCTGGATCCTGAGAACAAAAAAAGGTGCATCGTAAGAACTAAGAATATGTTTCGTAATCGTTACGGGAAAGACGGAGTCCACAGCACAGACACTTAAACGGGGAGCACAGCAGCAAGAGGCCACCTACGTTCTTAGACGCGTCCGTGACCGCCATGGCGATGGACGAGCCGTACCCGGATAACGCGACGGCAGGAAAGGCGGCGACCACAGGTGGTATCGTCTGGCCATCGTATGGAGTCAAATTATTGGTCGACGGCTCGATGTCTTCTGCAAATTACAAGTTACGAGGCGGTGTCAGCAACAGGGCCGAGAAACTTGAGCAAAACTTTGTTTACCTTGACTCGTGATAAAGAAGGCTGAAGGCAATGAATCTTGAGCAGGAACAAGTGCAGAGTTGTTGGATGTGAACCCTGTGTAATGACACGGCTGTGACTTGTACCCTAGTGCTTGTGATGATGAGGCGACGTCCGGGAACTCTGGAACCTGAGAACAAAAAAAAGGTGCATCTTAAGAACTAAGAACATGTTTCGTAATCGTTACGGGAAAGACGGAGTCCACCGCACTGACACTTAAACGGGGAGCACAGCAGCAAGAGGCCACCTACGTTCTCAGACGCGTCCGTGACCGCCATGGCATTGGACTCGCCGTCCCCGGATAACGCGGCGGCAGCATGGTCGGCGACCAAAGGTGGTATCGTCTGGTCATCGTATGGTGTCAAATTATTGGTCGACGGCTCGATGTCTTCTGCAAATTACAAGTTACGAGGCGGTGTCAGCAACAGGGCCGAGAAACTTGAGCAAATTTTCCTTTACCTTGACTCGTGATAAAGAAGTCTGAAGGCAATGAACCTTGAGCAGGAACAAGTGCAGAGTTGTTGGATGTGAAGTCTGTGTAATGAGACTGCTGTGACTCGTACCCTGGTGCTTGTGATGATGAGGCGACGTCCGGGAATTCTGGAACCTGAGAACAAAAAAAGGTGCATCGTAAAAACTAAGAACATGTTTCGTAATCGTTACGGGAAAGACGGAGTCCACCGCACAGACACTTAAACGGGGAGCACAGCAGCAAGAGGCCACCTACGTTCTTAGACGCGTCCGTGGCCGCCATGGCGATGGATGCACCGTCCCAGGTTAACACGGCGGCAGGAGAGGCGGCGACCACAGGTGGTATCGTCTGGCCATTGTATGGTGTCAAATTATTGGTCGACGGCTCGATGTCTTCTGCAAATTACAAGTTAGGAGGCGGTGTCAGCAACAGGGCCGAGAAACTTGAGCGAAACTTCCTTTACCTTGACTCGTGATAAAGAAGCCTGAAGGCAATGAACCTTGAGCAGGAACAATTGCAGAGTTGTTGGATGTGAACCCTGTGTAATGAGACCGCTGTGATCGTACCCTAGAGCTTGTGATGATGAGGCAACGTCCGGAATCTTTGGAACCTGAGAACAAAAAAGGTCCATTGTGAGAACTAAGAATATGTTTCGTAATCGTTACGGGAAAGACGGAGTCCACCGCACAGACACCTAAACGGGGAGCACAGGAGCAAGATTCTGCCTACGTTCTCAGACGCGTCCGTGACCGCCTAGGCAATGGATTCGCCGTCCCCGGATAACGCGGCGGCAGGAAAGTCGGCGACCACAGGTGGTATCGTCTGGTCATCGTATGGTGTCAAATTATTGGTCGACGGCTCGATGTCTTCTGCAAATTACAAGTTACGAGGCGGTGTCACCACCAGGGCCGAGAAACTTGAGCAAAACTTCCTTTACCTTGACTCGTGATAAAGAAGTCTGAAGGCAATGAACCTTGAGCAGGAACAAGTGCAGAGTTGTTGGATGTGAACCCTGTGTAATGAGACTGCTGTGACTCGTACCCTAGTGCTTGTGATGATGAGGCGACGTCCGGGAACTCTGGAACCTGAGAACAAAAAAAGGTGCATCGTAAGAACTAGGAACATGTTTCGTAATCGTTACGGGAAAGACGGAGTTCACCGCACAGACACTTAAACGGGGAGCACAGGAGCAAGAGGCCACCTACGTTCTTAGACGCGTCCGTGACCGCCATGGCAATGGACGCGCCGTCCCAGGTTAACGCGGCGGCAGGAAAGGCGGCGACCACAGGTGGTATCGTCTGGTCATCGTATGGTGTCAAATTATTGGTCGACGGCTCGATGGCTTCTGCAAATTACAAGTTACGAGGCGGTGTCAGCACCAGGGCCGAGAAACTTGAGCAAAACTTCCTTTACCTTGACTCGTGATAAAGAAGTCTGAAGGCGATGAACCTTGAGCAGGAAGAAGTGCAGAGTTGTTGGATGTGAACCCTGTGTAATGACACCGCTGTGATCGTACCCTAGTGCTTGTGATGATGAGGCGACGTCCGGGAACTCTGGAACCTGAAAACAAAAAAGGTGCATCGTAAGAACTAAGAACATGTTTCGTAATCGTTACGGGAAAGAAGGAGTCCACCGCACAGACACTTAAACGGGGAACAGAGGAGCAAGAGGCCACCTACGTTCTCAGACGCGTCCGTGACCGCCATGGCGATGGACGTGCCGTCGCCGGATAACGCGTCGGCAGGAAAGGCGGCGACCACAGGTGGTATCGTCTGGCCATCGTATGGTGTCAAATTATTGGTCGACGGCTCGATGTCTTCTGCAAATTACAAGTTAGGAGGCGGTGTCAGCACCAGGGCCGAGAAACTTGAGCAAAACTTTGTTTACCTTGACTCGTGAAAAAGAAGTCTGAAGGCACTGAATCTTGAGCAGGAGCAAGTGCAGAGTTGTTGGATGTGAACCCTGTGTAATGAGACCGCTGTGACTCGTACCCTAGCGCTTGTGATGATGAGGCGACGTCCGGGAACTCTGGATCCTGAGAATAAAAAAAGGTGCATCGTAAGAACTAAGAATATGTTTCGTAATCGTTACGGGAAAGACGGAGTCCACAGCACAGACACTTAAACGGGGAGCACAGCAGCAAGAGGCCACCTACGTTCTTAGACGCGTCCGTGACCGCCATGGCGATGGACGAGCCGTACCCGGATAACGCGACGGCAGGAAAGGCGGCGACCACAGGTGGTATCGTCTGGTCATCGTATGGAGTCAAATTATTGGTCGACGGCTCGATGTCTTCTGCAAATTACAAGTTACGAGGCGGTGTCAGCAACAGGGCCGAGAAACTTGAGCAAAACTTTGTTTACCTTGACTCGTGATAAAGAAGGCTGAAGGCAATGAATCTTGAGCAGGAACAAGTGCAGAGTTGTTGGATGTGAACCCTGTGTAATGACACGGCTGTGACTTGTACCCTAGTGCTTGTGATGATGAGGCGACGTCCGGGAACTCTGGAACCTGAGAACAAAAAAAGGTGCATCGTAAGAACTAAGAACATGTTTCGTAATCGTTACGGGAAAGACGGAGTCCACCGCACTGACACTTAAACGGGGAGCACAGCAGCAAGAGGCCACCTACGTTCTCAGACGCGTCCGTGACCGCCATGGCGATGGACGTGCCGTCGCCGGATAACGCGTCGGCAGGAAAGGCGGCGACCACAGGTGGTATCGTCTGGCCATCGTATGGTGTCAAATCATTGGTCGACGGCTCGATGTCTTCTGCAAATTACAAGTTAGGAGGCGGTGTCAGCACCAGGGCCGAGAAACTTGAGCAAAGCTTTGTTTACCTTGACTCGTGAAAAAGAAGTCTGATGGCACTGAATCTTGAGCAGGAGCAAGTGCAGAGTTGTTGGATGTGAACCCTGTGTAATGACACGGCTGTGACTTGTACCCTAGTGCTTGTGATGATGAGGCGACGTCCGGGAACTCTGGAACCTGAGAACAAAAAAAGGTGCATCGTAAGAACTAAGAACATGTTTCGTAATCGTTACGGGAAAGACGGAGTCCACCGCACAGACACTTAAACGGGGAGCACAGCAGCAAGAGGCCACCTACGTTCTCAGACGCGTCCGTGACCGCCATGGTAATGGACTCGCCGTCTCCGGATAACGCGGCGGCAGCGAAGTCGGCGACCACAGTTGGTATCGTCTGGTCATCGTATGGTGACAAATTATTGGTCGACGGCTCGATGTCTTCTGCAAATTACAAGTTAGGAGGCGGTGTCAGCACCAGGGCCGAGAAACTTGAGCAAAACTTTGTTTACCTTGACTCGTGAAAAAGAAGTCTGAAGGCAATGAATCTTGAGCAGGAACAAGTGCAGAGTTGTTGGATGTGAACCCTGTGTAATGAGACCGCTGTGACTCGTACCCTAGTGCTTGTGATGATGAGGCGACGTCCGGGAACTCTGGATCCTGAGAACAAAAAAAGGTGCATCGTAAGAACTAAGAATATGTTTCGTAATCGTTACGGGAAAAACGGAGTCCACCGCACAGACACTTAAACGGGGAGCACAGCAGCAAGAGGCCACCTACGTTCTTAGACGCGTCCGTTACCGCCATGGCGATGGACGTGCCGTCCCCGGATAACGCGGCGGCAGGAAAGGCGGCGACCACAGATGGTATCGTCTGGCCATCGTATGGTGTCACATTATTTGTCGACGGCTGAATGTCTTCTGCAAATTACAAGTTACGAGGCTGTGTCAGCAACAGGGCCGAGAAACTTGAGCAAAACTTTGTTTACCTTGACTCGTGATAAAGAAGTCTGAAGGCAATGAATCTTGAGCAGGAACAAGTGCAGAGTTGTTGGATGTGAACCCTGTGTAATGAGACCGTTGTGACTCGTACCCTAGTGCTTGTGATGATGAGGCGACGTCCGGGAACTCTGGAACCTGAGAACAAAAAAAGGTGCATCGTAAGAACTAAGAATATGTTTCATAATCGTTACGGGAAAGACGGAGTCCACTGCACAGACACTTAAACGGGGAGCACAGGAGCAAGAGGCCGCCTACGTTCTCAGACGCGTCCGTGACCGCCATGGCAATGGACTCGCCGTCCCCGGATAACGCGGCGGCAGCGAAGTCGGCGACCACAGGTGGTATGGTCTGGTCATCGTATGGTGTCAAATTATTGGTCGACGGCTCGATGCCTTCTGCAAATTACAAGTTACGAGGCGGTGTCAGCACCAGGGCCGAGAAACTTGAGCAAAAAATTGTTTACCTTGACTCCTGATAAAGAAGTCTGAAGGCAATGAACCTTGAACAGGAACAAGTGCAGAGTTGTTGGATGTGAACCCTGTGTAATGAGACCGCTGTGACTCGTACCCTAGCGCTTGTGATGATGAGGCGACGTCCGGGAACTCTGGATCCTGAGAACAAAAAAAGGTGCATCGTAAGAACTAAGAATATGTTTCGTAATCGTTACGGGAAAGACGGAGTCCACCGCACAGACACCTAAACGGGGAGCACAGGAGCAAGATTCTGCCTACGTTCTCAGACGCGTCCGTGACCGCCTAGGCAATGGATTCGCCGTCCCCGGATAACGCGGCGGCAGGAAAGTCGGCGACCACAGGTGGTATCGTCTGGTCATCGTATGGTGTCAAATCATTGGTCGACGGCTCGATGTCTTCTGCAAATTACAAGTTAGGAGGCGGTGTCAGCACCAGGGCCGAGAAACTTGAGCAAAGCTTTGTTTACCTTGACTCGTGAAAAAGAAGTCTGATGGCACTGAATCTTGAGCAGGAGCAAGTGCAGAGTTGTTGGATGTGAACCCTGTGTAATGACACGGCTGTGACTTGTACCCTAGTGCTTGTGATGATGAGGCGACGTCCGGGAACTCTGGAACCTGAGAACAAAAAAAGGTGCATCGTAAGAACTAAGAACATGTTTCGTAATCGTTACGGGAAAGACGGAGTCCACAGCACAGACACTTAAACGGGGAGCACAGCAGCAAGAGGCCACCTACGTTCTTAGACGCGTCCGTGACCGCCATGGCGATGGACGAGCCGTACCCGGATAACGCGACGGCAGGAAAGGCGGCGACCACAGGTGGTATCGTCTGGCCATCGTATGGAGTCAAATTATTGGTTGACGGCTCGATGTCTTCTGCAAATTACAAGTTACGAGGCGGTGTCAGCAACAGGGCCGAGAAACTTGAGCAAAACTTTGTTTACCTTGACTCGTGATAAAGAAGGCTGAAGGCAATGAATCTTGAGCAGGAACAAGTGCAGAGTTGTTGGATGTGAACCCTGTGTAATGACACGGCTGTGACTTGTACCCTAGTGCTTGTGATGATGAGGCGACGTCCGGGAACTCTGGAACCTGAGAACAAAAAAAAGGTGCATCGTAAGAACTAAGAACATGTTTCGTAATCGTTACGGGAAAGACGGAGTCCACCGCACTGACACTTAAACGGGGAGCACAGCAGCAAGAGGCCACCTACGTTCTCAGACGCGTCCGTGACCGCCATGGCATTGGACTCGCCGTCCCCGGATAACGCGGCGGCAGCATGGTCGGCGACCAAAGGTGGTATCGTATGGTCATCGTATGGTGTCAAATTATTGGTCGACGGCTCGATGTCTTCTGCAAATTACAAGTTACGAGGCGGTGTCAGCAACAGGGCCGAGAAACTTGAGCAAATTTTCCTTTACCTTGACTCGTGATAAAGAAGTCTGAAGGCAATGAACCTTGAGCAGGAACAAGTGCAGAGTTGTTGGATGTGAAGTCTGTGTAATGAGACTGCTGTGACTCGTACCCTGGTGCTTGTGATGATGAGGCGACGTCCGGGAATTCTGGAACCTGAGAACAAAAAAAGGTGCATCGTAAAAACTAAGAACATGTTTCGTAATCGTTACGGGAAAGACGGAGTCCACCGCACAGACACTTAAACGGGGAGCACAGCAGCAAGAGGCCACCTACGTTCTTAGACGCGTCCGTGGCCGCCATGGCGATGGATGCACCGTCCCAGGTTAACACGGCGGCAGGAGAGGCGGCGACCACAGGTGGTATCGTCTGGCCATTGTATGGTGTCAAATTATTGGTCGACGGCTCGATGTCTTCTGCAAATTACAAGTTAGGAGGCGGTGTCAGCAACAGGGCCGAGAAACTTGAGCGAAACTTCCTTTACCTTGACTCGTGATAAAGAAGCCTGAAGGCAATGAACCTTGAGCAGGAACAATTGCAGAGTTGTTGGATGTGAACCCTGTGTAATGAGACCGCTGTGATCGTACCCTAGAGCTTGTGATGATGAGGCAACGTCCGGAATCTTTGGAACCTGAGAACAAAAAAGGTCCATTGTGAGAACTAAGAATATGTTTCGTAATCGTTACGGGAAAGACGGAGTCCACCGCACAGACACCTAAACGGGGAGCACAGGAGCAAGATTCTGCCTACGTTCTCAGACGCGTCCGTGACCGCCTAGGCAATGGATTCGCCGTCCCCGGATAACGCGGCGGCAGGAAAGTCGGCGACCACAGGTGGTATCGTCTGGTCATCGTATGGTGTCAAATTATTGGTCGACGGCTCGATGTCTTCTGCAAATTACAAGTTACGAGGCGGTGTCACCACCAGGGCCGAGAAACTTGAGCAAAACTTCCTTTACCTTGACTCGTGATAAAGAAGTCTGAAGGCAATGAACCTTGAGCAGGAACAAGTGCAGAGTTGTTGGATGTGAACCCTGTGTAATGAGACTGCTGTGACTCGTACCCTAGTGCTTGTGATGATGAGGCGACGTCCGGGAACTCTGGAACCTGAGAACAAAAAAAGGTGCATCGTAAGAACTAGGAACATGTTTCGTAATCGTTACGGGAAAGACGGAGTTCACCGCACAGACACTTAAACGGGGAGCACAGGAGCAAGAGGCCACCTACGTTCTTAGACGCGTCCGTGACCGCCATGGCAATGGACGCGCCGTCCCAGGTTAACGCGGCGGCAGGAAAGGCGGCGACCACAGGTGGTATCGTCTGGTCATCGTATGGTGTCAAATTATTGGTCGACGGCTCGATGGCTTCTGCAAATTACAAGTTACGAGGCGGTGTCAGCACCAGGGCCGAGAAACTTGAGCAAAACTTCCTTTACCTTGACTCGTGATAAAGAAGTCTGAAGGCGATGAACCTTGAGCAGGAAGAAGTGCAGAGTTGTTGGATGTGAACCCTGTGTAATGACACCGCTGTGATCGTACCCTAGTGCTTGTGATGATGAGGCGACGTCCGGGAACTCTGGAACCTGAAAACAAAAAAGGTGCATCGTAAGAACTAAGAACATGTTTCGTAATCGTTACGGGAAAGAAGGAGTCCACCGCACAGACACTTAAACGGGGAACAGAGGAGCAAGAGGCTGCCTACGTTCTCAGACGCGTCCGTGACCGCCATGGCGATGGACTCGGCGTCCCCAGATAATGCGGCGGCAGGAAAGTCGGCGACCACAGGTGGTATCGTCTGGTCATCGTATGGTGTCAAATTATTGGTCGACGGCTCGATGGCTTCTGCAAATTACAAGTTACCAGGCGGTGTCAGCACCAAGGCCGAGAAACTTGAGCAAAACTTCCTTTACCTTGACTCGTGATAAAGAAGTCTGAAGGCAATGAACCTTGAGCAGGAACAAGTGCAGAGTTGTTGGATGTGAACCCTGTGTAATGAGACCACTGTGACTCGTACCCTAGTGCTTGTGATGATGAGGCGACGTCCGGGATCTCTGGAACCTGAGAACAAAAAAGGTCCATCGTGAGAACTAAGAATATGTTTCGTAATCGTTACGGGAAAGACGGAGTCCACCGCACAGACACTTAAACGGGGAGCACAGGAGCAAGATTCCGCCTACGTTCTCAGACGCGTCCATGACCGCCTAGGCAATGGACTCGCCGTCCCCGGATAACGCGGCGGCAGGAAAGTCGGCGACCACAGGTGGTATCGTCTGGTCATCGTATGGTGTCAAATTATTGGTCGACGGCTCGATGTCTTCTGTAAATTAAAAGTTACGAGGCGGTGTCAGCAACAGGGCCGAGAAACTTGAGCAAAACTTTGTTTACCTTGACTCGTGATAAAGAAGTCTGAAGGCAATGAATCTTGAGCAGGAACAAGTGCAGAGTTGTTGGATGTGAACTCTGTGTAAGGAGACCGCTGTGACTCGTACTCTAGTGTTGTTAAGATGAGGCGACGTCCGGGAACTCTGGAACCTGAGAACGAAAAAAAGGTGCATCGTAAGAACTAAGAACATGTTTCGCAATCGTTACGGGAACGACGGAGTCCACCGCACAGACACTTAAACGGGGAGCACAGGAGCAAGAGGCCACCTACGTTCTTAGACGCGTCCGTGACCGCCATGGCAATGGACGCGCCGTCCCAGGTTAACGCGGCGGCAGGAAAGGCGACGACCACAGGTGGTATCCTCTGGTCATCGTATGGTGTCAAACTATTGGTCGACGGCTCGATGGCTTCTGCAAATTACAAGTTACGAGGCGGTGTCAGCACCAGGGCCGAGAAACTTGAGCAAAACTTCCTTTACCTTGACTCGTGATAAAGAAGTCTGAAGGCGATGAACCTTGAGCAGGAACAAGTGCAGAGTTGTTGGATGTGGACCCTGTGTAATGAGACCGTTGTGACTCGTACCCTAGTGCTTGTGATGATGAGGCGACGTCCGTGAACTCTGGAACCTGAGAACAAAAAAAGGTGCATCGTAAGAGCTAAGAACATGTTTCGTAATCGTTACGGGAAAGTCGGAGTCCACCGCACAGACACCTAAACGGGGAGCACAGCAGCAAGAGGCCACCTACGTTCTCAGACGCGTCCGTGACCGCCATGGCGATGGACGCGCCGTCCCAGGTTAACGCGGCGGCAGGAAAGGCGGCGACCACAGATGGTATCGTCTGGCCATCGTGTGGTGTCAAATTATTGGTCGACGGCTCGATGTCTTCTGCAAATTACAAGTTACGAGGCGGTGTCAGCACCAGGGCCGAGAAACTTGAGCAAAACTTTGTTTACCTTGACTCGTAATAAAGAAGTCTGAAGGCAATGAACCTTGAGCAGGAACAACTGCATAATTGTTGGATATGAACCCTGTGTAGTGAGACTGCTGTGACTCGTATCCTAGTGCTTGTTATGATGAGGCGACGTCTGGGAACTCTGGAACCTGAGAAAAAAAAAGGTGCATCGTAAAAACTAAGAACATGTTTCGTAATCGGTACGGGAACGACGGAGTCCACCGCACAGACACTTAAAGGGGGAGCACAGCAGCAAGAGGCCACTTACGTTCTCAGACGCGTCCGTGACCGCCATGGCGATGGACGAGCCGTCCCCGGATAACGCGGCGGCAGGAAACGCGGCGACCACAGGTGGTACCGTGTGGCCATCGTATGGTGTCAAATTATTGGTCGACGGCTTGATGTCTTCTGAAAATTACAAGTTACGAGGCGGTGTCAGCAACAGGGCCGAGATACTTGAGCAAAACTTTGTTTACCTTGACTCGTAATAAAGAAGTCTGAAGGCAATGAGCCTTGAGCAGGAACAAGTGCAGAGTTGTTGGATGTGAACCCTGTGTAATGAGACCGCTGTGACTCGTACCCTATTGCTTGTGATGATGAGGCGACGTCCGGGATCTCTGGAACCTGAGAACAAGAAAGGTGCATCGTGAGAACTAAGAATATGTTTCGTAATCGTTACGGGAAAGACGGAGTCCACCGCACAAACACTTAAACGGGGAGCACAGGAGCAAGATTCCGCCTACGTTCTCAGACGCGTCCGTGACCGCCTAGGCAATGGACTCGCCGTCCCCGGATAACGCGGCGGCAGGAAAGTCGGCGACCACAGGTGGTATCGTCTGGTCATCGTATGGTGTCAAATTATTGGTCGACGGCTCGATGTCTTCTGCAAATTACAAGTTACGAGGCGGTGTCACCACCAGGGCCAAGAAACTTGAGCAAAACTTCCTTTACCTTGACTCGTGATAAAGAAGTCTGAAGGCAATGAACCTTGAGCAGGAACAAGTGCAGAGTTGTTGGATGTGAACCCTGTGTAATGAGACCACTGTGACTCGTACCCTAGTGCTTGCGATGATGAGGCGACGTCCGGAATCTCTGGAACCTGAGAACAAAAAAGGTCCATCGTGAGAACTAAGAATATGTTTCGTAATCGTTACGGGAAAGACGGAGTCCACCGCACAGACACTTAAACGGGGAGCACAGGAGCAAGATTCCGCCTACGTTCTCAGACGCGTCCGTGACCGCCTAGGCAATGGACTCGCCGTCCCCGGATAACGCGGCGACAGGAAAGTCGGCGACCACAGGTGGTATCGTCTGGTCATCGTATGGTGTCAAATTATTGGTCGACGGCTCGATGGCTTCTGCAAATTACAAGTTACGAGGCGGTGTCAGCACCAGGGCCGAGAAACTTGAGCAAAACTTCCTTTACCTTGACTCGTGATAAAGAAGTCTGAAGGCGATGAACCTTGAGCAGGAACAAGTGCAGAGTTGTTGGATGTGAACCCTGTGTAATGAGACTGCTGTGACTCGTACCCTAGTGCTTCTGATGATGAGGCGACGTCCGGGAACTCTGGAACCTGAGAACAAAAAAAGGTGCATCGTAAGAACTAGGAACATGTTTCGTAATCGTTACGGGAAAGACGGAGTCCACCGCACAGACACTTAAACGGGGAGCACAGGAGCAAGAGGCCACCTACGTTCTTAGACGCGTCCGTGACCGCCATGGCAATGGACGCGCCGTCCCAGGTTAACGCGGCGGCAGGAAAGGCGGCGACCACAGGTGGTATCGTCTGGTCATCGTATGGTGTCAAATTATTGGTCGACGGCTCGATGGCTTCTGCAAATTACAAGTTACGAGGCGGTGTCAGCACCAGGGCCGAGAAACTTGAGCAAAACTTCCTTTACCTTGACTCGTGATAAAGAAGTCTGAAGGCGATGAACCTTGAGCAGGAAGAAGTGCAGAGTTGTTGGATGTGAACCCTGTGTAATGACACCGCTGTGATCGTACCCTAGTGCTTGTGATGATGAGGCGACGTCCGGGAACTCTGGAACCTGAAAACAAAAAAGGTGCATCGTAAGAACTAAGAACATGTTTCGTAATCGTTACGGGAAAGAAGGAGTCCACCGCACAGACACTTAAACGGGGAACAGAGGAGCAAGAGGCTGCCTACGTTCTCAGACGCGTCCGTGACCGCCATGGCGATGGACTCGGCGTCCCCAGATAATGCGGCGGCAGGAAAGTCGGCGACCACAGGTGGTATCGTCTGGTCATCGTATGGTGACAAATTATTGGTCGACGGCTCGATGTCTTCTGCAAATTACAAGTTACGAGGCGGTGTCAGCAACATGGCCGAGAAATTTGAGCAAAACTTTGTTTACCTTGACTCGTGATAAAGAAGTCTGAAGGCAATGAATCTCTAGCAGGAACAAGTGCAGAGTTGTTGGATGTGAACTCTGTGTAATGAGACTGCTGTGACTCGTACCCTAGTGCTTGTGATGATGAGGCGACGTCCGGGAACTCTGGAACCTGAGAACAAAAAAAGGTGCATCGTAAGAACTAAGAACATGTTTCGTAATCGTTACGGGAAAGACGGAGTCCACCGCACAGACACTTAAACGGGGAGCACAGGAGCAAGAGGCCACCTACGTTCTTAGACGCGTCCGTGACCGCCATGGCAATGGACGCGCCGTCCCAGGTTAACGCGGCGGCAGGAAAAGCGACGACCACAGGTGGTATCGTCTGGTCATCGTATGGTGTCAAACTATTGGTCGACGGCTCGATGGCTTCTGCAAATTACAAGTTACGAGGCGGTGTCAGCACCAGGGCCGAGAAACTTGAGCAAAACTTCCTTTACCTTGACTCGTGATAAAGAAGTCTGAAGGCGATGAACCTTGAGCAGGAACAAGTGCAGAGTTGTTGGATGCGAACCCTGTGTAATGAGACCGTTGTGACTCGTACCCTAGTGCTTGTGATGATGAGGCGACGTCCGTGAACTCTGGAACCTGAGAACAAAAAAAGGTGCATCGTAAGAGCTAAGAACATGTTTCGTAATCGTTACGGGAAAGTCGGAGTCCACCGCACAGACACCTATACGGGGAGCACAGCAGCAAGAGGCCACCTACGTTCTCAGACACGTCCGTGACCGCCATGGCGATGGACGCGCCGTCCCAGGTTAACGCGGCGGCAGGAAAGGCGGCGACCACAGATGATATCGTCTGGCCATCGTGTGGTGTCAAATTATTGGTCGACGGCTCGATGTCTTCTGCAAATTACAAGTTACGAGGCGGTGTCAGCACCAGGGCCGAGAAACTTGAGCAAAACTTTGTTTACCTTGACTCGTAATAAAGAAGTCTGAAGGCAATGAACCTTGAGCAGGAACAAGTGCATAATTGTTGGATATGAACCCTGTGTAGTGAGACCGCTGTGACTCGTACCCTTGTGCTTGTTATGATGAGGCGACGCCCAGGAACTCTGGAACCTGAGAACAAAAAAAAGGTGCATCGTAAGGACAAAGAACATGTTTCGTAATCGCTACGGGAACTACGGAGTCCACCGCACAGACACTTAAAGGGGGAGCACAGCAGCAAGAGGCCACCTACGTTCTCAGACGCGTCCGTGACCGCCATGGCGATGGACGCGCCGTCCCCGGATAACGCGGCGGCAGGAAACGCGGCGACCACAGGTGGTATCGTCTGGCCATCGTATGGTGTGAAATTATTGGTCGACGGCTCGATGTCTTCTGCAAATTACAAGTTACGAGGCGGTGTCAGCAACATGGCCGAGAAATTTGAGCAAAACTTTGTTTACCTTGACTCGTGATAAAGAAGTCTGAAGGCAATGAACCTTGAGCAGGAGCAACTGCATAATTGTTGGATATGAACCCTGTGTAGTGAGACTGCTGTGATTCGTATCCTAGTGCTTGTTATGATGAGGCGACGTCTGGGAACTCTGGAACGTGAGACAAAAAAAGGTGCATCGTAAAAACTAAGAACATGTTTCGTAATCGGTACGGGAACGACGGAGTCCACCGCACAGACACTTAAAGGGGGAGCACAGCAGCAAGAGGCCACTTACGTTCTCAGACGCGTCCGTGACCGCCATGGCGATGGACGAGCCGTCCCCGGATAACGCGGCGGCAGGAAACGCGGCGACCACAGGTGGTACCGTGTGGCCATCGTATGGTGTCAAATTATTGGTCGACGGCTCGATGTCTTCTGCAAATTACAAGTTACGAGGCGGTGTCAGCAACAGGGCCGAGATACTTGAGCAAAACTTTGTTTACCTTGACTCGTGATAAAGAAGTCTGAAGGCAATGAGCCTTGAGCAGGAACAAGTGCAGAGTTGTTGGATGTGAACCCTGTGTAATGAGACCGCTGTGACTCGTACCCTAGTGCTTGTGATGATGAGGCGACGTCCGGGATCTCTGGAACCTGAGAACAAGAAAGGTGCATCGTGAGAACTAAGAATATGTTTCGTAATCGTTACGGGAAAGACGGAGTCCACCGCACAGACACTTAAACGGGGAGCACAGGAGCAAGATTCCGCCTACGTTCTCAGACGCGTCCGTGACCGCCTAGGCAATGGACTCGCCGTCCCCGGATAACGCGGCGGCAGGAAAGTCGGTGACCACAGGTGGTGTCGTCTGGTCATCGTATGGTGTCAAATTATTGGTCGACGGCTCGATGTCTTCTGCAAATTACAAGTTACGAGGCGGTGTCACCACCAGGGCCAAGAAACTTGAGCAAAACTTCCTTTACCTTGACTCGTGATATAGAAGTCTGAAGGCAATGAACCTTGAGCAGGAACAAGTGCAGAGTTGTTGGATGTGAACCCTGTGTAATGAGACCACTGTGACTCGTACCCTAGTGTTTGTGATGATGAGGCGACGTCCGGAATCTCTGGAACCTGAGAACAAAAAAGGTCCATCGTGAGAACTAAGAATATGTTTCGTAATCGTTACGGGAAAGACGGAGTCCACCGCACAGACACTTAAACGGGGAGCACAGGAGAAAGATTCCGCCTACGTTCTCAGACGCGTCCGTGACCGCCCAGGCAATGGACTCGCCGTCCCCGGATAACGCGGCGACAGGAAAGTCGGCGACCACAGGTGGTATCGTCTGGTCATCGTATGGTGTCAAATTATTGGTCGACGGCTCGATGGCTTCTGCAAATTACAAGTTACGAGGCGGTGTCAGCACCAGGGCCGAGAAACTTGAGCAAAACTTCCTTTACCTTGACTCGTGATAAAGAAGTCTGAAGGCGATGAACCTTGAGCAGGAACAAGTGCAGAGTTGTTGGATGCGAACCCTGTGTAATGAGACCGTTGTGACTCGTACCCTAGTGCTTGTGATGATGAGGCGACGTCCGGGAACTCTGGAACCTGAGATCAAAAAAAGGTGCATCGTAAGAACTAAGAATATGTTTCATAATCGTTACGGGAAAGACGGAGTCCACCGCACAGACACTTAAACGGGGAGCACAGGAGCAAGAGGCTGCCTACGTTCTCAGACGCGTCCATGACCGCCATGGCAATGGACTCGCCGTCCCCGGATAATGCGGCGGCACGAAAGTCGGCGACCACAGGTGGTATCGTCTGGCCATCGTATGGTGTCACATTATTGGTCGACGGCTGAATGTCTTCTGCAAATTACAAGTTACGAGGCGGTGTCAGCAACATGGCCGAGAAATTTGAGCAAAACTTTGTTTACCTTGACTCGTGATAAAGAAGTCTGAAGGCAATGAACCTTGAGCAGGAACAACTGCATAATTGTTGGATATGAACCCTGTGTAGTGAGACTGCTGTGACTCGTATCCTAGTGCTTGTTATGATGAGGCGACGTCTGGGAACTCTGGAACCTGAGAAGAAAAAAAAGGTGCATCGTAAAAACTAAGAACATGTTTCGTAATCGGTACGGGAACGACGGAGTCAACCGCACAGACACTTAAAGGGGGAACACAGCAGCAAGAGGCCACTTACGTTCTCAGACGCGTCCGTGACCGCCATGGCGATGGACGAGCCGTCCCCGGATAACGCGGCGGCAGGAAACGCGGCGACCACAGGTGGTACCGTGTGGCCATCGTATGGTGTAAAATTATTGGTCGACGGCTCGATGTCTTCTGCAAATTACAAGTTACGAGGCGGTGTCAACAACAGGGCCGAGATACTTGAGCAAAACTTTGTTTACCTTGACTCGTAATAAAGAAGTCTGAAGGCAATGAGCCTTGAGCAGGAACAAGTGCAGAGTTGTTGGATGTGAACCCTGTGTAATGAGACCGCTGTGACTCGAACCCTAGTGCTTGTGATGATGAGGCGACGTCCGGGATCTCTGGCACCTGAGAACAAGAAAGGTGCATCGTGAGAACTAAGAATATGTTTCGTAATCGTTACGGGAAAGACGGAGTCCACCGCACAGACACTTAAACGGGGAGCACAGGAGCAAGATTCCGCCTACGTTCTCAGACGCGTCCGTGACCGCCTAGGCAATGGACTCGCCGTCCCCGGATAACGCGGCGGCAGGAAAGTCGGCGACAACAGGTGGTATCGTCTGGTCATCGTATGGTGTCAAATTATTGGTCGACGGCTCGATGTCTTCTGCAAATTACAAGTTACGAGGCTGTGTCACCACCAGGGCCAAGAAACTTGAGCAAAACTTCCTTTACCTTGACTCGTGATAAAGAAGTCTGAAGGCAATGAACCTTGAGCAGGAACAAGTGCAGAGTTGTTGGATGTGAACCCTGTGTAATGAGACCACTGTGACTCGTACCCTAGTGCTTGCGATGATCAGGCGACGTCCGGAATCTCTGGAACCTGAGAACAAAAAAGGTCCATCGTGAGAACTAAGAATATGTTTCGTAATCGTTACTGGAAAGACGGAGTCCACCGCACAGACACTTAAACGGGGAGCACAGGAGCAAGATTCCGCCTACGTTCTCAGACGCGTCCGTGACCGCCTAGGCAATGGACTCGCCGTCCCCGGATAACGCGGCGACAGGAAAGTCGGCGACCACAGGTGGTATCGTCTGGTCATCGTATGGTGTCAAATTATTGGTCGACGGCTCGATGGCTTCTGCAAATTACAAGTTACGAGGCGGTGTCAGCACCAGGGCCGAGAAACGTGAGCAAAACTTCCTTTACCTTGACTCGTGATAAAGAAGTCTGAAGGCGATGAACCTTGAGCAGGAACAAGTGCAGAGTTGTTGGATGTGAACCCAGTGTAATGAGACCGCTGTGACTCGTACCCTAGTGCTTGTGATGATAAGGCGACGTCCGGGAACTCTGGAACCTGAGAACAAAAAAGGTGCATCGTAAGAACTAAGAATATGTTTCGAAATCGTTCCGGGAAAGACGGAGTCCACCGCACAGACACTTAAACGGGGAGCACAGGAGCAAGAGGCCGCCTACGTTCTCAGACGCGTCCGTGACCGCCATGGCATTGGACTCGCCGTCCCCGGATAACGCGGCGGCAGCAAAGTCGGCGACCACAGGTGGTATCGTCTGGTCATCGTATGGTGTCAAATTATTGGTCGACGGCTCGATGTCTACTGCAAATTACAAGTTACGAGGCGGTGTCAGCAACAGGGCCGAGAAACTTGAGCAAATTTTCCTTTACCTTGACTCGTGATAAAGAAGTCTGAAGGCAATGAACATTGAGCAGGAACAAGTGCAGAGTTGTTGGATGTGAAGTCTGTGTAATGAGACTGCTGTGACTCGTACCCTAGTGCTTGTGATGATGAGGCGACGTCCGGGAATTCTGGAACCTGAGAACAAAAAAAGGTGCATCGTAAAAACTAAGAACATGTTTCGTAATCGTTACGGGAAAGACGGAGTCCACCGCACAGACACTTAAACGGGGAGCACAGCAGCAAGAGGCCACCTACGTTCTTAGACGCGTTCGTGACCGCCATGGCGATGGACGCACCGTCCCAGGTTAACACGGCGGCAGGAGAGGCGGCGACCACAGGTGGTATCGTCTGGCCATTGTATGGTGTCAAATTATTGGTCGACGGCTCGATGTCTTCTGCAAATTACAAGTTATGAGGCGGTGTCAGCAACAGGGCCGAGAAACTTGAGCAAAACTTCCTTTACCTTGACTCGTGATAAAGAAGTCTGAAGGCAATGAACCTTGAGCAGGAACAAGTGCAGAGTTGTTGGATGTGAACCCTGTGTAATGAGACTGCTGTGACTCGTACCCTAGTGCTTGTGATGATGAGGCGACGTCCGGGAACTCTGGAACCTGAGAACAAAAAAAGGTGCATCGTAAGAACTAGGAACATGTTTCGTAATCGTTACGGGAAAGACGGAGTCCACCGCACAGACACTTAAACGGGGAGCACAGGAGCAAGAGGCCACCTACGTTCTTAGACGCGTCCGTGACCGCCATGGCAATGGACGCGCCGTCCCAGGTTAACGCGGCGGCAGGAAAGGCGGCGACCACAGGTGGTATCGTCTGGTCATCGTATGGTGTCAAATTATTGGTCGACGGCTCGATGGCTTCTGCAAATTACAAGTTACGAGGCGGTGTCAGCACCAGGGCCGAGAAACTTGAGCAAAACTTCCTTTACCTTGACTCGTGATAAAGAAGTCTGAAGGCGATGAACCTTGAGCAGGAAGAAGTGCAGAGTTGTTGGATGTGAACCCTGTGTAATGACACCGCTGTGATCGTACCCTAGTGCTTGTGATGATGAGGCGACGTCCGGGAACTCTGGAACCTGAAAACAAAAAAGGTGCATCGTAAGAACTAAGAACATGTTTCGTAATCGTTACGGGAAAGAAGGAGTCCACCGCACAGACACTTAAACGGGGAACAGAGGAGCAAGAGGCTGCCTACGTTCTCAGACGCGTCCGTGACCGCCATGGCGATGGACTCGGCGTCCCCAGATAATGCGGCGGCAGGAAAGTCGGCGACCACAGGTGGTATCGTCTGGTCATCGTATGGTGTCAAATTATTGGTCGATGGCTCGATGGCTTCTGCAAATTACAAGTTACCAGGCGGTGTCAGCACCAGGGCCGAGAAACTTGAGCAAAACTTCCTTTACCTTGACTCGTGATAAAGAAGTCTGAAGGCAATGAACCTTGAGCAGGAACAAGTGCAGAGTTGTTGGATGTGAACCCTGTGTAATGAGACCACTGTGACTCGTACCCTAGTGCTTGTGATGATGAGGCGACGTCCGGGATCTCTGGAACCTGAGAACAAAAAAGGTCCATCGTGAGAACTAAGAATATGTTTCGTAATCGTTACGGGAAAGACGGAGTCCACCGCGCAGACACTTAAACGGGGAGCACAGGAGCAAGATTCCGCCTACGTTCTTAGACGCGTCCGTGACCGCCATGGCAATGGACGCGCCGTCCCAGGTTAACGCGGCGGCAGGAAAGGCGACGACCACAGGTGGTATCGTCTGGTCATCGTATGGTGTCAAACTATTGGTCGACGGCTCGATGGCTTCTGCAAATTACAAGTTACGAGGCGGTGTCAGCACCAGGGCCGAGAAACTTGAGCAAAACTTCCTTTACCTTGACTCGTGATAAAGAAGTCTGAAGGCGATGAACCTTGAGCAGGAACAAGTGCAGAGTTGTTGGATGCGAACCCTGTGTAATGAGACAGTTGTGACTCGTACCCTAGTGCTTGTGATGATGAGGCGATGTCCGTGAACTCTGGAACCTGAGAACAAAAAAAGGTGCATCGTAAGAGCTAAGAACATGTTTCGTAATCGTTACGGAAAGTCGGAGTCCACCGCACAGACACCTAAACGGGGAGCACAGCAGCAAGAGGCCACCTACGTTCTCAGACGCGTCCGTGACCGCCATGGCGATGGACGCGCCGTCCCAGGTTAACGCGGCGGCAGGAAAGGCGGCGACCACAGATGGTATCGTCTGGCCATCGTGTGGTGTCAAATTATTGGTCGACGGCTCGATGTCTTCTGCAAATTACAAGTTACGAGGCGGTGTCAGCACCAGGGCCGAGAAACTTGAGCAAAACTTTGTTTACCTTGACTCGTAATAAAGAAGTCTGAAGGCAATGAACCTTGAGCAGGAACAAGTGCATAATTGTTGGATATGAACCCTGTGTAGTGAGACCGCTGTGACTCGTACCCTTGTGCTTGTTATGATGAGGCGACGCCCAGGAACTCTGGAACCTGAGAACAAAAAAAAGGTGCATCGTAAGGACTAAGAACATGTTTCGTAATCGTTACGGGAACGACGGAGTCCACCGCACAGACACTTAAAGGGGGAGCACAGCAGCAAGAGGCCACTTACGTTCTCAGACGCGTCCGTGACCGCCATGGCGATGGACGAGCCGTCCCCGGATAACGCGGCGGCAGGAAACGCGGCGACCACAGGTGGTATTGTCTGGCCATCGTATGGTGTCAAATTATTGGTCGACGGCTCGATGTCTTCTGCAAATTACAAATTACGAGGCGGTGTCAGCAACATGGCCGAGAAATTTGAGCAAAACTTTGTTTACCTTGACTCGTGATAAAGAAGTCTGAAGGCAATGAACCTTGAGCAGGAACAACTGCATAATTGTTGGATATGAACCCTGTGTAGTGAGACTGCTGTGACTCGTATCCTAGTGCTTGTTATGATGAGGCGACGTCTGGGAACTCTGGAACCTGAGAAAAAAAAAGGTGCATCGTAAAAACTAAGAACATGTTTCGTAATCGGTACGGGAACGACGGAGTCCACCGCACAGACACTTAAAGGGGGAGCACAGCAGCAAGAGGCCACTTACGTTCTCAGACGCGTCCGTGACCGCCATGGCGATGGACGAGCCGTCCCCGGATAACGCGGCGGCAGGAAACGCGGCGACCACAGGTGGTACCGTGTGGCCATCGTATGGTGTCAAATTATTGGTCGACGGCTCGATGTCTTCTGCAAATTACAAGTTACGAGGCGGTGTCAGCAACAGGGCCGAGATACTTGAGCAAAACTTTGTTTACCTTGACTCGTAATAAAGAAGTCTGAAGGCAATGAGCCTTGAGCAGGAACAAGTGCAGAGTTGTTGGATGTGAACCCTGTGTAATGAGACCGCTGTGACTCGTACCCTAGTGCTTGTGATGATGAGGCGACGTCCGGGATCTCTGGAACCTGAGAACAAGAAAGGTGCATCGTGAGAACTAAGAATATGTTTCGTAATCGTTACGGGAAAGACGGAGTCCACCGCACAGACACTTAAACGGGGAGCACAGGAGCAAGATTCCGCCTACGTTCTCAGACGCGTCCGTGACCGCCTAGGCAATGGACTCGCCGTCCCCGGATAACGCGGCGACAGGAAAGTCGGCGACCACAGGTGGTATCGTCTGGTCATCGTATGGTGTCAAATTATTGGTCGACGGCTCGATGGCTTCTGCAAATTACAAGTTACGAGGCGGTGTCAGCACCAGGGCCGAGAAACTTGAGCAAACCTTCCTTTACCTTGACTCGTGATAAAGAAGTCTGAAGGCGATGAACATTGAGCAGGAACAAGTGCAGAGTTGTTGGATGCGAACCCTGTGTAATGAGACCGTTGTGACTCGTACCCTAGTGCTTGTGATGATGAGGCGACGTCCGGGAACTCTGGAACCTGAGAACAAAAAAAGGTGCATCGTAAGAACTAAGAATATGTTTCATAATCGTTACGGGTAAGACGGAGTCCACCGCACAGACACTTAAACGGGGAGCACAGGAGCAAGAGGCTGCCTATGTTCTCAGACGCGTCCATGACCGCCATGGCAATGGACTCGCCGTCCCCGGATAATGCGGCGGCACGAAAGTCGGCGACCACAGGTGGTATCGTCTGGCCATCGTATGGTGTCACATTATTGGTCGACGGCTGAATGTCTTCTGCAAATTACAAGTTACGAGGCGGTGTCAGCAACATGGCCGAGAAATTTGAGCAAAACTTTGTTTACCTTGACTCGTGATAAAGAAGTCTGAAGGCAATGAACCTTGAGCAGGAACAACTGCATAATTGTTGGATATGAACCCTGTGTAGTGAGACTGCTGTGACTCGTATCCTAGTGCTTGTTATGATGAGGCGACGTCTGGGAACTCTGGAACCTGAGAAGAAAAAAAAGGTGCATCGTAAAAACTAAGAACATGTTTCGTAATCGGTACGGGAACGACGGAGTTCACCGCACAGACACTTAAAGGGGGAACACAGCAGCAAGAGGCCACTTACGTTCTCAGACGCGTCCGTGACCGCCATGGCGATGGACGAGCCGTCCCCGGATAACGCGGCGGCAGGAAACGCGGCGACCACAGGTGGTGCCGTGTGGCCATCGTATGGTGTCAAATTATTGGTCAACGGCTCGATGTCTTCTGCAAATTACAAGTTACGAGGCGGTGTCAGCAACAGGGCCGAGATACTTGAGCAAAACTTTGTTTACCTTGACTCGTAATAAAGAAGTCTGAAGGCAATGAGCCTTGAGCAGGAACAAGTGCAGAGTTGTTGGATGTGAACCCTGTGTAATGAGACCGCTGTGACTCGAACCCTAGTGCTTGTGATGATGAGGCGACGTCCGGGATCTCTGGCACCTGAGAACAAGAAAGGTGCATCGTGAGAACTAAGAATATGTTTCGTAATCGTTACGGGAAAGACGGAGTCCACCGCACAGACACTTAAACGGGGAGCACAGGAGCAAGATTCCGCCTAC